>NC_091285.1:133381765-133681765 GCF_032444005.1 Ranitomeya imitator | reverse complement strand
TTTGTTTTATTTTTACGGCTCTGCATTATAAACTTCTGTGAAGCCCTTGGTGGGTCAAAGCGCTCACCACACATCTAGATAAGTTCCTTAGGGGGTCTACTTTCCAAAATGGTGTCACTTGTGGGGGGTTTCTACTGTTTAGGTACATTAGGGGCTCTGCAAACGCAATGTGACACCTGCAGACCATTCCATCTAAGTCTGCATTCCAAATGGAGCTCCTTCCCTTCCGAGCCCTCCCATGCACCCAAACAGTGGTTCCCCCCCACTTATGGGGTATCAGCGCACTCACGACAAATTGGACAACAAATTTGGGGGTCCAATTTCTCCTGTTACCCTCGGGAAAATACAAAACTGGGGGCTAAAAAATAATTTTTGTGGGAAAAAATGTTTGTTTTATTTTTACGGCTCTGCTTTATAAACTTCTGTGAAGCCCTTGGTGGGTCAAAGCGCTCACCATACATCTAGATAAGTTCCTTAGGGGGTCTACTTTCCAAAATGGTGTCACTTGTGGGGGGTTTCAATGTTTAGGCACATCAGTGGCTCTCCAAACGCAACATGGCGTCCCATCTCAATTCCTGTCAATTTTGCATTGAAAAGTCAAACGGCGCTCTTTCCCTTCCGAGCTCTCCCATGCGCCCAAACAGTGGTTTATCCCCACATATTGGGTATCAGCGTACTCAGGACAAATTGTACAACAACTTTTGGGGTCCAATTTCTTCTCTTACCCTTGGGGAAATAAAAAATTGGGGGCGAAAAGATAATTTTTGTGAAAAAATATGATTTTTTATTTTTACGGTTCTCCATTATAAACTTCTGTGAAGCACTTGGTGGGTCAAAGTGCACACCACACCTCTAGATAAGTTCCTTAAGGGGTCTACTTTCCAAAATGGTGTCACTTGTGGGGGGTTTCAATGTTTAGGCACATTAGTGGCTCTCCAAACGCAACATGGCGTCCCATCTCAATTCCTGTCAATTTTGCATTGAAAAGTCAAACAGTGCTCCTTCCCTTCCGAGCTCTCCCATGCGCCCAAACAGTGGTTTACCCCCACATATGGGGTATCAGCATACTCAGGACAAATTGTACAACAACTTTTGGGGTCCAATTTCTTCTCTTACCCTTGGGAAAATAAAAAATTGGGGGCGAAAAGATAATTTTTGTGAAAAAATATGATTTTTTATTTTTACGGTTCTGCATTATAAAGTTCTGTGAAGCACTTGGTGGGTCAAAGTGCTCACCACACCTCTAGATAAGTTCCTTAGGGGTCTACTTTCCAAAATGGTGTCACTTGTGGGGGGTTTCAATGTTTAGGCACATCAGGGGCTCTCCAAACGCAACATGGTGTCCCATCTCGATTCCAGTCAATTTTGCATTGAAAAGTCAAATGGCGCTCCTTCGCTTCCGAGCTCTGTCATGAGCCCAAACAGTGGTTTACCCCCACATATGGGGTATCGGTGTACTCAGGACAAATTGTACAACAACTTTTGCGGTCCATTTTCTCCTGTTACCCTTGGTAAAATAAAACAAATTGGAGCTGAATTAAATTTTTTGTGAAAAAAAGTTAAATGTTCATTTTTATTTAAACATTCCAAAAATTCCTGTGAAGCACCAGAAGGGTTAATAAACTTCTTGAATATGGTTTTGAGCACCATGAGGGGTGCAGTTTTTAAAATGGTGTCACACTTGGGTATTTTCTATCATATAGACCCCTCAAAATGACTTCAAATGAGATGTGGTCCCTAAAAAAAAATGGTGTTGTAAAAATGAGAAATTGCTGGTCAACTTTTAACCCTTATAACTCCCTAACAAAAAAAAATTTTGGTTCCAAAATTGTGCTGATGTAAAGTAAACATGTGGGAAATGTTACTTATTAAGTATTTTGTGGGACATATATCTGTGATTTAATTGCATAAAAATTCAAAGTTGGAAAATTGCGAAATTTTCATAATTTTCGCCAAATTTCCGTTTTTTTCACAAATAAACGCAAGTACTATCAAATAATTTTTACCATTGTCATGAAGTACAATATGTCACGAGAAAACAGTGTCAGAATCACTGGAATCCATTGAAGCGTTCCAGAGTTATAACCTCATAAAGGGACAGTGGTCAGAATTGTAAAAATTGGCCCGGTCATTAACGTGCAAACCACCCTTGGGGGTAAAGGGGTTAAATGAACATGTGTATATCACAACATGTGTACTTGCAATAATGTGCTGTGAGAAATACTTCATTTTTTGGAACAATTTCATGGGTGCCAACACTTTTGGCTGTTACTTTAAATAAATAATGATAAATAAATAATAAATAAATAAATAATGATAGCTTGTGGTAGTGTACAAAGAAAGATATTATGCGGGCAGTTTATGTATTGTTACATGAGCTGTATAATACACAGTGGTATTATATGGGACTAAATGGTGGCCCGATTCTAATGCATCGGGTATTCTAGAATATGGATGTATGTACATCGTCCTTAGCACAGCCACATAGTATATAGCACAGCCACGTAGTATATAACAGCCACGTAGTATATAGCACAGCCACGTAGCATATAGCAGCCACATAGTATATAGCACAGCCCACACAATATATAGCACAGCCCACGTACTATATAACACAGGCCACGCAGTATATAACAGCCCACGCAGTATATAACAGAGCCCACGTAGTCTATAGCAATGTGGGCACCATATCCCTGTTAAAAAAAATTAAAATAAAAAATAGTTATATACTCACCCTCCATCGTCCACCGAAGCTGTCCTGATGCGCGTGACGCTGCCGCCAGCTTCCGTTCCCAGTGATGCATTGCGAAATTACCCAGATGACTTAGTGGTCTCGCGAGACCGCTAAATCATCTGGGTAATTTTGCAATGCATTACTGGGAAGGGAAGCTGTTGGCAGCATCGCCCGCATCGGTGCATGGTGTAAGGTGAGAATAGCACAATTTTTTTTTCATTATTATTTTTAACATTATATCTTTTTACTATTGATGCTGCATAGGCAGCATCAATAGTAAAAAGTTGGTCCGGGATGGGGTGACACACTGGCACTGACTGAAGGGGAGTAGGGAGGGGGCACTGACTTGAGGAGAGTAGGGAGAGGCCAATTCGCGGCCGGACTGTGCTTGTCGCTGATTGGTCGCGGCCGGCCGGAGACCAATCAGCGACGCGGGATTTCTGTGACAGACAAACAGACGGAAGTGACCCATAGAAAATTATATAGATAGATATTTACAGCTGAATTCTGTGGACTTTGTACAGTGAGTGATAAATTAGTATTATGTGAACTGTGTACAGTAGTACGTCTAGGGTTGAGTATGACTGCAATATTTACTATGTTTATTGTAATATTCCAATGTTTATGTACTTGGCCTAGCTGCTAAATAGGATAGTAACTTTTACTGTGTTTATCATGAAAGTTTAAGGGTTTGTCTACTACTAGGACAACCCATTCTTGATCCAAATCTTTGGTGCCTATAAATTAAAGTCTATACTCACCTCCGTGCCAGTGCCGTTCCAGGGGTGCCGGAACTCATGTTCCAGGGTTCTCGTGTGGTTATTATGACACATAAGCCTGGAGCCCGATCAGCCTCCGGACAAATCTCCACCCTAAATTGAACATCAAGAGGAAGTGAGAGAGCAGATGCAGCCCTGACTTCTTCTTGATGTTCGATTTATCCGAAGTTGGGCCAGTGACGCCAGCTCTTATTGGGCGCTGGTCTCATGTGTCATAACAACCACAAAGGAGCCCCGGGAATGCGAGTGCCAGCACCGCTGGAAAAGCACCATCATGGGAGGTGAGTATAAGCTTTTTATTTTCTCGGGGCCAAGTGTGGGGTATGAGAAAGGGTTGTCCAAGTAGTGGATGACTTCTAAGAGATACCTGCTTCTTGCTTTATGACATTTTTGGCAAGGTATTTTGCATAATAAAATTTATGTAAGAAATTACACTAGATTTATCCTAGTTTTTATAATATTGGAGTTATTATTGTGTGATCTTAACAGGAAACATTTGATATAAATAGAAATGTTATCCTCTGACTTGTATTGAAATACTGTATATATCTAGGAGGGCAAACAAGGCAAAAGATTTATAGGATAGTATTTCTATTATAGCATGCTCTTCTCTGACACTACATTTAAAAGCTGTACAAATCTATTACTCTATAGTTAGAGAATAGGTATACCACTGAGAAGATTCCAATGTGTATGGGAGGGAAATGTCAACAATTGACTATGCACAACACTTAATGCCGTTCATATTTGTCCAGGTGCAGTACCATGTATGGCTAAATATTTAGCAGCCTCCACAGTCTGATGGAAGAAGTGAAGCAAAAAAACACCAACATAGCTGTCTGACAGTCCTGACAGAGCAGCTCTGACCCATTGGGGCATGACCCACAAGAGCTCTGAAGGTGTCCTCTGTTATTTGGCACCAATATGTTAGTAGCAGAACCATTTTATGCTGGAAGCTGCAAGGTGATTTTATTTTGTTTATCCAGATGCTCTAAATGCACATTGAGACCTGGGGAATCTGGAGGCCCGGTCAACACATTGATTTGTTATGTTCGCCCTGAACAATTTTTACAGTGTATCAGTGTGTATTATCCTGCTTAATGAGGACACTGCTTGTAGGAAATACTATTTCCATGAAGGGGCATAATTGGCCTTCAATAATCTTTTTGTAGGTAGGAAATGTCAATGTCACATGTTTGCGAGGCACAGAGGAGACAAAGAACCGCGGCATCTGATTTCTGCTGCTCCTGCACGGACTAGAAGCACTTCACCAGCATATTGAACGGTGTAAATTTCTTTTGGTAGTGCAGGGGTTAATCTACTCAGTTGACAGCTCCTGGAGAATTAAGCTCTCAGTTGTGCACTGTTAGGCACTTCCACCTCCTATATAAATTGGGTCCTGTCTAGCACTCATTGTCAGAGTAGCTTATGCTGCATGGCTGGAAGTTGTTGGTTATTACCGGAGAAGGCATTTGGTGGATTTATCTGTGACTGTTGCTAGGTTTTAAGTGTGTGGCATCCTCCACTCCCTGGTGCTTTCCTCTGTGATATGTGTGCGTATATTTGTATGTTTGGTATTTTTAGTTACCCCTGTTCGTGTTACCTTGGTAGTCTGATTGGTGTATTATGGTACACTATTACTCCCCTCTTCCCTGGGTGGGGGAAGGGTACAGGCTGAGGGCAGATTCAGGAGATAAGGCAAGGTACGTGGCCCCGGCATCTTCACCATCAGAAGTAATCCGGGGAGCAGGGCGAGCTAGTGCGTCCCTAGCATTAGGGACAGGGAAGGAGCCCCTGATCCTGGGACACCCGACAGCAGAGTTGTCAATGTACTATCCCTGTTAATGTAAGGACAACAGCACACTGACCAGAGCATCAGTCAGAGATCGTCATAATCTCCAAAACTGCTTCCTAAATTCTCAACTTCTAATGCTCAGTTGTATTAGGAAAAAATACACACATGGCCAAAATTATTGATACCTTTCACTTAAAATAATAAAAACCCATAGTGGTCACTGAAATAACTTGAAACTGACCAAAGTAAATTTCAAGTCAAATTTACTGAATATCAACGGATTAAAATCAGACATTATTTTTATACTGTGGCTCAACAAAAAATAAAGAAAATAAAATGGCCTTGACAAAATTTATGTTACTCCTAGAAAAGTTTGAAAATAAATTGACCATAGAGATATGTTAAACTAAGGTGTGTCCTGTATTTAGCATCGTGTGTCTACAAACTAGTAACCGGTTTGCCTATTTAGAGGGTGCAAAGTAGTCACTATGCTGTTTAACATCATAACTTGAAGGGATAGATAATGTGAATGGTAAACAAAGAGCCTAGAACAACTTCCAAAGAGATTAGAGATGATCTCCATGGTCAATGTACAAAGTGGACTTCATGGAAGGCGAATGAGGAGAAAACCATTATTAAAAGCAAACAAATACAAGCATACAAATGTGGAACAGAAATTTGCCAAAATGAATGTTGAATGACAAGCCTGAAAGCTTCCAGGAGAATGTCCTTTGGACTGATGAAACAAAACTGGAGCTTTTGGCAAGTCATATCAGCTCTATGTTCACAGATGCAAAAATGAAGCATAAAAAGAAAACATTGTATCTAGTGTAAAACATGGAGGAGACTTGGTTATGTTTTGGTGCAGTTTGCTGCATCTGGCACAGGGTGTCTTGAATCTGTGCAATGTAAAATTAAATCTCAAGACTATCAGTGCATTCTAGAGCAAAATGTGCTGCCCAATGTCAGAAAGCTGGGTCTGAGTCCCAGGTTATGAGTCCTGCAACAGGATAATGATACAAATCACACAGCTAAAAACACCCAAGAATGGCTAAGAGAAAAGCATTGGACTAGTCTAAAGCGACCTTCTGTGAGCCCTGATATGAATCTTATTGAACATCTGTGGAGGGAGCTGAAATATGCAGTTTGGGGGAGCCAACTTTCACACCTTCGACAGCTGAAACAGTTTGATCATAACGAGTGGGCCAAAATACCTGCGGATAGGTGCAGTAGTCTCATTGAGGGCTAGGGTGCTTTCACATTGCGATCGGTGGATCCGTTGTGGCATACGTCTGAATTCTCCCACAAAGTGAAATTCGGACGTATGCGCCGAAGGGGCCATAGAATGTAATGATGGAGAAAAAGCAAATGTGTGCTCTTACATGCATCATTTTTGGGAGTGTACGCCTACAGGAAGCAGCCACTAAGACGTAGTAGACCACGTCTGATTGTCCGCCTACTGTAGGTGTACACTCTGGAAAATGATGCACATGAGAGTGCAAGTTCGCTCTGTCTGTATCATTACAGTCTGTGGCCCCATCGGCACACAAATCTAGATCCTGTTTTACAGGGGGAGTTCGAATGTATGCCCTGACAGGGCCACAGAACGCAATGTGAATGCACCTTTACAGAAATAGTTTATTTGCACAAAAACAAGAAAAAGCAGAGGCCATACAAAAAGGGGATCACCAAACAGCATGGATTTGTACAAAAAAACAACACAGCTTTATTAAGGTGCAAATACAGGACAGATCATTTTAAAACATCTAAAAACACTTAGAACAATGCCTATAATATGGCAAGTGCCTGTACACAAGGTGAAAGGGGGAAAACAGGAACACATACAGATATATATCTCACTGACCTATATGGACAGCATATTAATAAAGTGCAAAAAGCATGATAACACAAATAAGGCCTAAATAGCTAATAGAGCTGCACATGAAAAAATATACTGTGGTACAGGAAATGTGCTAAAATATGCAACATATGACAGTACTAAACATGGGATCCTGAGATCACTAATAAGGCCCCACAGATAGATGGCACGTAAAGGCCCCGTCACACATAGCGAGATCGCTAGCGAGATCGCTGCTGAGTCACAAGTTTTGTGACGCAACAGCGATCTCAGTAGCGATCTCGCTATGTGTGACACGTACCAGCGATCAGGCCCCTGCTGTGAGATCGCTGGTCGTGTCGGAATGGCCTGGGCCATTTTTTAATCGTTGAGGTCCCGCTGACATCGCTGAATCGGCGTGTGTGACGCCGATTCAGCGATGTCTTCGCTGGTAACCAGGGTAAACATCGGGTAACTAAGCGCAGGGCCACGCTTAGTAACCCGATGTTTACCCTGGTTACCATCCTAAAAGTAAAAAAACAAACGCTACATACTTACCTATCGCTGTCTGTCCTCGGCGCTCTGCTTCTCTGGTCTGGCTGTGAGCGCCGGTCAGCCGGAAAGCAGAGCGGTGACGTCACCTCTCTGCTTTCCGGCTGCCTGCCGCTCAGCCAGACCAGAGAAGCAGAGCACCGAGGACAGAGCGATAGGTAAGTATGTAGCGTTTGTTTTTTTTTTACTTTAACGATGGTAACCAGGGTAAACATCGGGTAACTAAGCGGGGACCTGCGCTTAGTTACCCGATGTTTACCCTGGTTACCGGGGACCTCGGGATCGTTGGTCGCTGGAGAGCTGTCTGTGTGACAGCTCTCCAGCGACCAAACAGCGACGCTGCAGCGATCCGGATCGTTGTCGGTATCGCTGCAGCGTCGCTATGTGTGACGGGGCCTTAACGCAGTACACAAATAAACAACACTATCTGAGTATATAAACTGCTAAGATATACAAAAAATGTGCTGAAGGCATACAGAGTGCCGACATGGGATCCTGAACTCAGTGGTAAGGCCCTATAGATATATGGCACATAATGCAGTACACACACACTGGTAACAGTACCTAAATTCAAACAGGAGAATGAATCCAACTATGCATAAAGGGTGTATAAAGTAGAACAAGCATAGAGGTCCTATGTCCCATGGTTCCCAGTAATGCACACCTAAAAATAAGCCAGTAGCAGTATAGTACTATCAGTAAACCATGTACCTAAATATGCATTATAAGCAAAAAAAACCATAGCACCTCCGGGCAAATAGCCCTAAGATAACACCTACAGGCACAAAGAGAAAGCGAATACCCTACGCGTGTCGCCACAGCAGTGGCTTCATCAGGGGTGTCACCTTAATAAAGCTGTGTTGTTTTTTTGTACAAATCCATGCTGTTTGGTGATCCCCTTTTTGTATGGCCTCTGCTTTTTCTTGTTTTTGTGCAGATTCGTTTTCTGAGGTCAGGGTTGGATCCCAATTGTTCATGTTCTGTGGTGCCCCCACAAAGTAATTAGAAATAGTTTATTTGCAATGATTGCCTGGAATGGTTGGGCAACTAAATAGTAAGTTAAAGGTAGAAAGAAAAAGGGAATATCCAGCACGTCCATCCAGTGTAAGTAAAATATCCAAAATTTATTGAATCATTTTAAAAAAACAATATTAAAAAAGAGAGAGACTCTCTCTGCCTAACGCGTTTCTGGCGCACCACGGCGCCCTTAGTCATAATCATAGTCATAGTCTTAGTTCCTATGACTAAGGGCGCCGTGGTGCGCCAGAAACGCGTCAGGGAGAGGGAGTCTCTCTCTCTTTTTTAATATTGTTTTTTAAAATGCTTCAATAAATTTTGGATATTTTACTTACACTGGATGGACGTGCTGGATATTCCCTTTTTCTTTCTTCCACTTCAGCTGAAATCACCAGCAGGTACGGCACCCACCAGCTACATTCATTTGCAACAGTTTACAGATGCACGTCTCGGCGTGTCAAGCTCCTAACCTTCCCTCTCCCCCCTCCTTTTTTCTTGTAAGTTAAAGGTACAATCATTTTTGTCCCAACTATTTATTTTTATTAATTTTTCTGTTGAACCACAATGCAAAAGTAAAGTCTGATTTTCATTTGTTGATAGTCAATAAATTCAAATTCAAAATTGCTTTTGTCAAATATAAGTTATTTCAGTGACCCTTGTGGGTGTGTCTTACGTTACCAGAACGGTACCAATAATTTGGTCTATGTGTATAATTCTAGAGCTCAGGTTACCGCTCCAAGAAGTGAGATAGCATGTTGATAAACCCCAAAAAGATACTTTTGTGACATAGTGCAACTCACCTTGGTTTGTCGTAAAACCACTGCAGTAGTTTTACATCACCTTACAAATGTAACAATTGAACGACATTTACAGTGACAGTTTATCTATACTAAAACAATTGGACACTGTGCTCTTTGTAACAAATAAATGCTTATCACCCGTAGAAGGGGAGAGCTGCTCAGGTAAACCACTAGAAATCACAACAATGATGTATTCCATCTATTTCTACTATAGGTGCACAAATGCTGCATGCCGAGACGTACCCTTTACCTCGTTACATTATTCATACATCATTCATACTCTGGTGGAGCAGAGATAAACACCATTACTATTTTATTAATGTTACATGGCAGTCGCTCCATTTCTTATTAGAGTCAGCTACATTTGCACTTTTGGAAGTTGATGGTAAATATAGATAAAGAAGACATGCTGAAGAACGTATCCCCTTTATGACACTGGTGATAACATACAAGCTGATGACAGTCCTTTTCATTGTAAAAACATTGTTATTCGTCAATTTTAGCTCATACATCATAGGTTTTTTTATTTATTAATTTTCCATGTATTTCAATTTCTTTTATCGATTTGTGCTCAGTGGAGTAGGGAACACAATCTATGACTTTCCTTCATGTCCATACTTACAGGTCAGTGATATAATACTGTCACTAATGGTCTGTATATCAGCAAATGCAGGGAAGGCCCAGATCTGAGGATTTGGAAACCATTGAGGTCAACATTGGTCCCACAGGATTTATAAAGGTAGGGTACTGCTTTTTGTCAGTTCCCTCATGCATTTCTAAGCTCGTGCTACTATTACACCGTCTGATTCATCTAGTGCAGTGTTTCTCAACTCCAGGCCTGAAGGCCCACTAACAGGTCATGTTGGCCTTGAGGACTGGAGTTGAGAAACACTGATCTAGTGGAATGGGCAATTTAACTTGGTTTGTCATGCATCATCAATATAAATTTCCATCAGCTTCAAATGGCCTAACAATTCTCACAATTAAAGGTTAGTACATGAAGACTCTTGTATGCACAATTGTTAACCCCTTCTGACCTGTGACGCCTATGTGGCGTCATGGAGGGATCGCGTCCCTGCAGATCGGGTGAAAGGGTTAACTCCAATTTCACCCAATCTGCAGAGATAGGGGGAGTGGTACTTCAGCTCAGGGGGGGTGGCTTTACCCCCCGTGGCTACGATCGCTCTGATTGGCTGTTGAAAGTGAAACAGCCAATCAGAGCGATTTCTAATATTTCACCTATGAAAACTGGTGAAATATTACAATCCAGCCATGGCCGATGCTGCAATATCATCGGCCATGGCTGGAAACCCTGATCTGCCCCCCCCCCCACCGCCACCGATCTCCCCAGTCTTCCGTCCTGTGCTCCTCTCCCCTCCGTCGTCCTGTCTGCTCCCCCATCCTCTTGTCCGCTCCCCCGTGCTCCGATCCCACCCCCGTGCTCCGATCTCCCCCCCATACTTACCGAGCCACCCGATGTCCGTCCGTCTTCTCCATGGGCGCCACCATCTTCCAAAATGGCGGGTGCATGCGCAGTGCGCCCACCGAATCTGCCGGCCGGCAGATTCGTTCCAGGTACATTTTGATCACTGTGTTAAAACCTATCACAGTGATCAAAATAAGCAAAATAGTAAATGAACCCCCCTTTATCACCCCCATAGGTGGGGACAATAATAAAATAAAGAAAATATTTTTTTTTCCACTAGGGTTAGGGTTAGAACTAGGGTTAAGGTTAGAACTAGGGTTAGGGTTAGGGCTAGGGTTAGAGTTAGGGTTAGAACTAGGGTTAGGGTTAGAATTAGGCTATGTGCACACGGTGCGGATTTGGCTGTGGATTTTCCATTGTCTCCTTTCAGTGTGTCACTGAAGGTCTAAAGAGCAGTGACATCACCCGTTCTATAGGGGAGATCGTCGTGGGACACTCGTTATTGGACTACGGATGCGCCATTTCTGGGGCGGCTGCGGGCTGGTATTTGTAGCCAGGGGGACCCAATATCCATGGCCCCTCTCTAGGCTATGAATATCAGCACACAGCTGTCTGCGTAGCCTTTCTGGCTATAAAATATATGGGGACCCATGTCATTTTTTGGGGGGGTCCCCCTATTTTAATAGCCAGTAAAGGCTACGCAGACAGCTGCAGGCTGATATTCATAGCATAGAGAGGGCCATGGATATTACCCCCTTCCCAGGCTACAAATATTGGCCTCCGGCCGTCAGCTTTCCTCCTCTGGCACAGAAAATTGTGCAGGAGCCCACACCATTTTTTCCCCCATTTTTTAAAATTAAACATTCATTAATAAACATCGGCCTTGCTGTTATATATCTATGGATAATCTATAGATATATTTATAGATATATCTATAGATGCATAGATATATCTATCCATATATCTATAGGGTATGTGTCCACGGGCCAGATTGCCGGTGCTTTGGACAGAGCGAGAAACTCGCTCCAACAAAGCGCCGCCCCCTTCTGTACGCACGGTGATTCCGAATGTGTTCATTGCACACATCCGGAATCTCCGCACTCCATACATAGGACCCTGTGATTTACCTTTGCGTCAACGGAATGTCGCCGCAAGGTAAACAGACATGCTGCTTTCTAAAAAGACACGCCGCATGTCCGTAAATGCGGGCCACCGAATGCGTGTTCGCACACATAGTGGAGATGGGATTTCATAAAATCCCCTCCACTGTGCAGTAACATCTCGACGCTGCGGGTTGAACGCTGCGGCTGTACACAGCATCCAATCCGCAGCTAATCCGGATGTAATTCTGAACATGGACACATACTCTACACTATCCATACATCTATGCATATCTATCTATCTACAGTGGGGCAAAAAAGTATTTAGTCAGTCAGCAATAGTGCAAGTTCCACCACTTAAAAAGATGAGAGGCGTCTGTAATTTACATCATAGGTAGACCTCAACCATGGGAGACAAACTGAGAAAAAAAAATCCAGAAAATCACATTGTCTGTTTTTTTAACATTTTATTTGCATATTATGGTGGAAAATAAGTATTTGGTCAGAAACAAAATTTCATCTCAATACTTTGTAATATATCCTTTGTTGGCAATGACAGAGGTCAAACGTTTTCTGTAAGTCTTCACAAGGTTGCCACACACTGTTGTTGGTATGTTGGCCCATTCCTCCATGCAGATCTCCTCTAGAGCAGTGATGTTTTTGGCTTTTCGCTTGGCAACACGGACTTTCAACTCCCTCCAAAGGTTTTCTATAGGGTTGAGATCTGGAGACTGGCTAGGCCACTCCAGGACCTTGAAATGCTTCTTACGAAGCCACTCCTTCGTTGCCCTGGCGGTGTGCTTTGGATCATTGTCATGTTGAAAGACCCAGCCACGTTTCATCTTCAATGCCCTTGCTGATGGAAGGAGGTTTGCACTCAAAATCTCACGATACATGGCCCCATTCATTCTTTCATGTGCCCGGATTAGTTGTCCTGTCCCCTTTGCAGAGAAACAGCCCCAAAGCATGATGTTTCCACCACCATGCTTTACAGTAGGTATGGTGTTTGATGGATGCAACTCAGTATTCTTTTTCCTCCAAACACGACAAGTTGTGTTTCTACCAAACAGTTCCAGTTTGGTTTCATCAGACCATAGGACATTCTCCCAAAACTCCTCTGGATCATCCAAATGCTCTCTAGCAAACTTCAGACGGGCCCGGACATGTACTGGCTTAAGCAGTGGGACACGTCTGGCACTGCAGGATCTGAGTCCATGGTGGCGTAGTGTGTTACTTATGGTAGGCCTTGTTACATTGGTCCCAGCTCTCTGCAGTTCATTCACTAGGTCCCCCCGCGTGGTTCTGGGATTTTTGCTCACCGTTCTTGTGATCATTCTGACCCCACGGGGTGGGATTTTGCGTGAAGCCCCAGATCGAGGGAGATTATCAGTGGTCTTGTATGTCTTCCATTTTCTAATTATTGCTCCCACTGTTGATTTCTTCACTCCAAGCTGGTTGGCTATTGCAGATTCAGTCTTCCCAGCCTGGTGCACGGCTACAATTTTGTTTCTGGTGTCCTTTGACAGCTCTTTGGTCTTCACCATAGTGGAGTTTGGAGTCAGACTGTTTGAGGGTGTGCACAGGTGTCTTTTTATACTGATAACAAGTTTAAACAGGTGCCATTACTACAGGTAATGAGTGGAGGAAAGAGGAGACTCTTAAAGAAGAAGTTACAGGTCTGTGAGAGCCAGAAATCTTGATTGTTTGTTTCTGACCAAATACTTATTTTCCACCATAATATGCAAAAAAAATGATAAAAAAACAGACAATGTGATTTTCTGGATTTTTTTTTCTCAGTTTGTCTCCCATAGTTGAGGTCTACCTATGATGTAAATTACAGACGCCTCTCATCTTTTTAAGTGGTGGAACTTGCACTATTGCTGACTGACTAAATACTTTTTTGCCCCACTGTATCTGTCTTTCTGTTTGTGTAATGGAGTGTGGGTTGGACGAATGTAAAAGAGGAGACTGGACAATAATGACATCACAAATTTTTTTTTTGTTCAATTTATACATCTTTATTTAGCTTTCAAAAACGCACAAAAAGCGCATAAAAAACGCGCAAAACAGCACAAAAACCGCACCAAAAACTGCATAAAAAACGCATCAAAACGCATCAAAAACGCAGCTGCGTTTTCTGCCAGGAGATGCAGATTTTGTGCAGAAAATTCTGCACCCAAATCTGCAACGTGTGCACACAGCCTAAGTATTTTGTATAAAATTTAAGCCTTTGAGATGAATGTGGGAGTCTGTATCTGGAGAGTCTCTTGCTGTTTCTCTGATATTATCTTAGTTTTTTTAAGAAATGTAACTGAAATATTTTTGTGATTGCAAAGCAGCTAAAATGGAAATTCATAACATTAAACCTATATTATTTAGCAAAAAAAATTGCATTATGTTTTAAGCCTACGCTTAGTCATTATTATTTGGGTAATTCCCTGAGTGACGTTATTTTCTTGATAAAAGTTAGCAATCTCAAACTTTACGGTGTATGAAGATGCTTACGATTCTGATCCTATAGAGCCCTCTTAGAATTAGTTTTTTTCTTTACTGGTAAAGGTAAAAAAAGTTAACCTCGGTCAGACTTGGTGCAATCCACTCCACTTCCAGAGAAACCATGGCCTTCACCTTTGAACCCTTATACAGGGATCAGGACTTACAACAGGGCCCTCTGGATTGCATCCATGGATCTGGCTGGAGGAGCGAGTTTAAGGCAAGAGTAGACAAACTGGCGGAATCAGTAATTAGAGGGACAGAAACAGGAACAAAATTAGGAGTCAGTCATACCAGTGTCAGGTATCAGGAAGTCAATCACAGCAAGGTCAAACCGAGGTCAAGATTAGAGAAAATAGCATGGAAACATGCCAGATCAAGAACAAATCAATACAAAGGCACACCAGCAATATAGACCTAATTCAATCACTGGCAACTCTGAAACAGAGAGCTGGGAGTTTAAATAGGATGTAATAATGTTCCTTAAGCTACATTGGGTAGCTGATTACTTCTAAGTATATGGACAGCTCACACATTCATATTCTGTGGCTGCATGGCACCAGTGTTCCAACACTTGTATTCCCAGCTGCTCAATGCCAGTGATTTTAGAAGTATGGCCTGCTCCATCACCAGTGCAGCTCACCGGTGAATAGTAGCAGCGCTCTGCAACCAAGGCGGATATTGCGGAAGCTGATCCAGACAGAGATATAAGGGTGTAATCTTGAGTACATCTGAACAAAAGTGCTTCAGAGTGTGGAATGATGCTCTGATAAATGCAAGAGTGCACAATTTCACCATGTCTATATACAGGTGCTTCTCACAAAATTAGAATATCATCAAAAAGTTAATTTATTTCAGTTCTTCAATACAAAAAGTGAAACTCATATTACATAGACTCATTACAAACAGAGTGATGTATTTCAAGTGTTTATTTCTGTTAATGTTGATGATTATAGTTTACAGCCAATGAAAACCCAAAAGTCATTAACCTAGTAAATTAGAATAATTTAACAAACAGCACCTGCAAAGGATTCCTAAGCATTTAAAGAGGTCCCCTAGTCTTGTTCTATAGGTTCCACAATCATGGTAAAGACTACTGACTTGACAGATGTCCAGAAGGTAGTCATTGACACACTTCACAAGGAGGGTAAGCCACAAAAGGTCATTGCTAAAGAAGATGGCTGTTCACAGACTGCTGTATCCAAGTATATTAATGGAGAGTTGAGTGGAAGGAAAAAGTGTGGTAGAAAAAGGTGCACAAGCAACCAGGATAACTGCAGCCTTGAAAGGATTGTTAAGAAAAGGCTATTCAAAAATTTGGTGGAGATTCACAAAGTGTGGACTGCTGCTGGGGTCATTGATTCAAGAGCCACCACACACGGACTATTCCTGACATGGGCTACAAGTGTCGCATTCCTTGTGTCAAGCCACTTATGACCAATAGACAACGCCAGAAGCATCTTACCTGGACCAGGGACAAAAAGAGCTGGACTGTTTCTCAGTAGTCCAAGATGTTGTTTTCAGATGAAAGTAAATTTTGCATTTCTTTTGTAAATCAAGTGGAGAGGCACACAATCCAAGCTTCTTGAGGTCTAGTGTTAAGTATCCACAATCAGTGCTGGTTTGGGGAGCCACATCATCTGCTGGTGTAGGTCCTCTGTGTTTTATCAACACCAAAGTCAACGCAGCCATGTACCAGGAAATTTTAGAGCACTTCATGCTTCCATCTGCCGACAAGCTTTTTGGAGGTGGAAATTTCATTCTCATTCTCCAGCAGAGCTTGGCACCTGTCCACTCTGCCAAAAGTACCAATATCTGGTTTACAAAAAACAGGATCACTGTGCTTGATTGGCCAGCAAACTCGCCTGACGTTTAACCCAATAGAGAATCTATGGGGTATTGTCAAGAGGAAGATGAGAAACACCAGACCCAACAATGCTGACGATCTGAAGGCTGCTATCAAAGCAACCTGGGCTTCCATAACACCTCAGGAGTGCGACATGCTGATCACCTTTATGCCACGCCGCATTGATGCTGTAATTGATGCAAAAGAAGCACCGACCAAGTATTGAGTGCATTTATTGAAAATACATTTCAGTAGACCAACATTTCAGTTTGTAAAATCATTTTTTCAAGCGGTTGTTATAAAGTATTCTAATTTACTGAGATAATGACATTTGGGTTTTCATTGGCTGTAAGCCATAACCATCAACATTAACAGAAATAAACAGTTGAAATAGATCACTCTGTTTGCAATGACTCTATGTAATGTATGAGTTTCACTTTTTGTATTGAAGAACTGAAATAAATTAACTTCGTGATGATACTCTGATTTTGTGAGAAGCACTTGTATTCTCTGAGTAAAGAACTAACTACAGTCGATAAGAACATTTCACTTTTCTATTATTGTTTTAAAAATGTCAGTTTTGAAAGATCAGATGTTTAGTGTAATAGAAATCTCATTTTTATACCAGCCTCTCCTGACCAGCAGGGAGCTGTTTGAAGTTTAGTGATGGCTTGTACAGCTGTTTGTCCATTTGCTTGCTCCTTGCTATGTTGGATCGAAGTTCCACACTCCTGCTGTGTACCAGGCTGTGAGCAGACGCGGAGAGTTATTTTCATTGCTGTAGCTGAGCAGTTTCTTCTCTTTCTTTTTTGCTTTTTTTTATTACAAAGAACACTAAGTGAAAAAGTTCTATTTGTCATTGGTTGAATCATATGTTAAGGATGTAGTTTAGGTACAAAAGCCACATCTCAGTACATGACTTGAGGGAGGGAGAGGCAGCAGGTGCGGAAGCTGTTTTTCTTTCTCTTTTACTTTCTTGGGAGTAAAACATGGTGGTGGCTTTCTGTTGTCTATATCCACTATATGGACTCAGTTTATGCAGAGGAACCACAATAAAAAGTTATATTTTGGTATTGTGTTCCAAAAAAGTCTATATATATACTACACTCCATAACCCCTTCCTGACCTGTGACGCCACGTAGGCGTCATGAAAGTCGGTGTCAATCCGACCTGTGATGTCTATGTGGCGTCATGGCAGCGCATTCCTGCAGATCGGGTGAAAGGGTTAACTGAAATTTCACTCGACCTGCAGGGACAGGGGGAGTGGTACTTCAGCCCAGGGGGTGGCTTTGCCCCCCCTCCCCCCCGTGGCTACGATCACTCTGACTAGCTGTTGAAAGTGACGTTTCAAAAATGGTGCGGAAAAATCAGCACACAAATCCGCAACGTAGGCACATAGCCTTAAGGATGGAATTAGAGTTAGCGTTGGAATTAGGGTTAGGGTTGGAATTAGGCTTAAGATTAAGGTTAGGGGTGTGTTGGGGATAGGGTTAGGCTTGTGGTTAGGGTTATGGTTGGGATTAGGGTTAGGGGTGTGTTGGGTTTAGGGTTGTGGTTAGGGTTGGGATTAGGGATAGGGGTGTGTTGGGGTTAGGGTTGTGGTTAGGGGTGTGTTGGGGTTAGGGTTGTGATTAGGGTCATGGTTAGAGTTGGGATTAGGGTTAGGGGTGTGTTGGTTAGTGTTGGAGTCAGAATTGAGGGGTTTCCACTGTTTAGGCACATCAGGGGGTCTCCAAACGCGACATGGCGCCACTATTGATTCCAGCCAATCTTGCGTTCAAAAAGTCAACTGGTGCTCCCTCACTTCCGAACCGCGACGTGTGCCCAAACAGTGTTTTACCCCCACATATGGGGAACCAGCATACTTAGGACAAACTGGACAAGAATTTTTGGGGTCCAATTTCTCCGGTCAGCCTTGTAAAAATAAAAAATTGCGGGCTAAAAAATCATTTTTGAACAATGAAAAATGATTTTTTTTTTCACGGCTCTGCGTTGTAAACTTCTGTGAAGCATTTGGGGGTTCAAAGTGCTCACCACACATCTAGAAAAGTTCCTTGGGGGGTCTAGTTTCCAAAATGGGGTCACTTGTGGGGGAGCTCCAATGTTTAGGCACACAGAGTCTCTCCAAACGCAACATGGTGTCCTCAAACGATTGGAGCTAATTTTCCATTCAAAAAGTCAAATGGCACTCCTTCCTTCAGAGCCCTGCTGTGCGCCCAAAAAGTGGTTTACCCCCACATGTGAGGTATCGGTGTACTCAGGAGACATTGCCCAACAAATTTTATGATCCATTTTATCCTATTGCCCATGTGAAAAAAAAAATTGAGGCTAAAAAACATTTTTGTGAAAAAATAGTACTTTTTCATTTTTATGGATCAATTTGTGAAGCACCTGAGGGTTTAAAGTTTGTGGGGGAGCTCCAATGTTTAGGCACACAGGGGCTCTCCAAACACGACATGGTGTCCGCTAAAGGTTGGAGCCAACTTTTCATTCAAAAAGTCAAATGGCGCTCCTTCCCTTCCGAGCCCTGTCGTGCGCCCAAACAGTGGTTCCCTCCACATATGGGGTATCGGCAAACTCAGTACAAATTGGACCACTACTTTTGGGGGTCCAGTTTCTCCTTTTCCCTTTGTAAAATAAAAAAAATTGTTGCTAAAAGATCATTTTTGTGTCTAAAAAGTAAAATGTTCATTATTTCCTTCCATGTTGCTTCCGTTGCTGTGAAACACCTGAAGGGTTAATAAACTTCTTGAATGTGGTTTTGGGCACCTTGAGGGGTCCAGTTTTTATAATGGTGTCACTTTTGGGTATTTTCAGCCATATAGACCCCTCAAACTGACTTCAAATGTGAGGTGGTCCCTAAAAAAAATGGTTTTGTAAATTTTGCTGTAAAAATGAGAAATCGCTGGTCAAATTTTAACCCTTTTAACTTTCTAGCAAAAAAAATGTTGTTTCTAAAATTGTGCTGATGTAAAGTAGACATGTGGGAAATGTTATTTATTAACTATTTTGTGTCACATAACTCTCTGGTTTAACAGAATAAAATTTCAAAATTGCAAAATTTTCAAAATTTTTGCCAAATTTCCGCTTTTTCCCCACAAATAAATGCAAAAATTATCAACCTAAATTTACCACTAACATGAAGCCCAATATGTCATGAAAAAACATTCTCAGAATCGCTACAATCCGTTGAAGCGTTCCTGAGTTGTTACCTCATAAAGGGACACTGGTCAGAATTGCAAAAAATGGCCAGGTCATTAAGGTCAAAATAGGCTGGGTCATGATGTGGTTAAAGGGAATCTGTCACCCCCTGGGATACTTTAATTCTATTACTATGGGCATACAGGTAATAGAACTGTTAATGACATACAGTTGTAGTGCCGGAATCCCACGCATGCGCCCTGCACTCGCTTGACCTTTTCCTTCTCTCTCTGGTCAGTGTATTCAGCGTTCTTGTGCGCCGGCGCCTGCGAGCAAGAGTTGCAAAACTCGATTAGAATTCAAATGTGTTCTCTCATCCATTTGGCAACAGCTTAGGAATAAATGTTGCAGTGCTGGAATAGAAAAAAGGTATGTCACTAGATCTTTTACTTATGTCGCGAGCTGTAGGAGCCTGCTGTACATTCCCGTGTCCCACAACCTGGATGTTAGGGGCTGACTTTTGTTACAAAATTGAGCACTTTAGAAAGATCTCAGGGACCCTTTTAAGTACTTTTGCTAACAGATGATGATTAGAAAAAGCCCCAGTCTGGGGCTGCCTTGTCTTTAAGAAAAAAGGGCATCCCTAGATTGGGGATATGTATTCTTGAAATATTTACCCACATTATATATTTCATGCGTGAGAAGCATGGAAATGTGAACTGAAGCTTCATTGTGCAGCAGCCTCCAAGCCGCATGCCAACCTTCTGCTACACCCACTTCCTGAATTTTAGACGCACCTACATAAATGCATCAGAGGCATGGCAGGCAAATCTGTTATTAACCTGTACAATCAGATGCATTTGCGCATAAGTAACAATGTCATTCCTTAACAATTTTATGTGTTACATTTACAGTTATTAAAAAAATGTGTATGACGTTGGAATCTTTTTAATAATATTTTTGTGCACACATCTGTGTGCAGGTATAGGAAGATTATTACTGCATATAGAAAGTGTGGCATTCTTACCAATTAAATGATAGTTTCATCCATACAGTTTTCATTTTGCCTGCCATACATTGCTTGCCAGAGCAAACAGAGAAATGTGGAAATATCTGTGCGTTGTTATACGGAGCACATTGTAGTCTCGCGCTCTGCTGTTGCTTAGCGCTTGTATGACATTTGTATACATCATCACCCCACATGCTGAGCCGTCTCTGTACAACTCTAAAATCCTCACTAACATAGAAGGAGACTCGAAGGTTAATGGCAGAGAGAAGCCTGAGAGGTGCTGATTGTAGCTGCAGTATACAGTAAGTATATATCATGTATATACTGCAGAATGCTTTCAGAATAAAGGAATCATAACATTTTATGCTTTTCATATACATTTCTGTGATTTAAAATCATTTGGCTATTAGTATTTTTAATTTGTGTATTGTTCCTATTTGGTTTACAGATGGATAGGTTCTTGTTTTGTTTGTTGGCTTTTCCTACTGTGGTGCAGTGACCCCTGTTACAGCTAGGGGACGCTGTAGGTACTCCTCAGAATGCGCATGGAGGCGTATCTGTGATTATGATGGTGAAACAGTGACCGGCAGGATCTTAAATTGCCGGTATGTGTCGCAGAGGGAGTCTGCACTGTAAGCCTGAAATAAGGTTATTCTGGGATCTGTAGTTTACTTAAAGGGAGGCTTGCAGGCTTAGTCAGACCACACACACCTCCCACCTATGGGAGTGGTTACAGGTACATAATGTGACCATGGTGTGTCTCTGTAGTAGAGAGTGTATGGACCTGAATGGTCTGTGTGTAAGATACTGGAAGGTCTATGTGTTGGGAGATCCTGGGAGTAGGATCGGATCCCTGAAGAGCACATGGTGAGGCCTTGGATCTGAAGGCCTGTGTTGAAAGATCCTGGGAGTAGGACTTCCCGAATAGCACATCCTGTGTTGGAAGATCCTGGGCGTAAGACTTCCTGAATAGTGCATGGAGTGGCCATCTATGCATAGTTTGTGATGGCACTGTATTGGGGGATCTACCGTCTATCTGAGGATCTGGACTGTCAGGTGGCCTGATGAGCAAGACCTTGTCTGGGACGGTGATCCCAGTTTGGCAGCTTCCCTGGGAGAGAGAGCACTGACAGGAGTCAGCGTGTGGAGCAGGAGCTCCTGGAAGGTAACCCAGAGTACGGGGAACTGTGTGCACTGTTAGGGGGTTAGTTAATGAACTGTGCGGTCACCCATGGTAACTGGACGGAGTAAGGTCCAGCATGTGTAGTGCCTGCAACCTAATGTCGTGCTATGAAGTAGCTGAGTCAAAACTATACAGTTATAAAGTGCTATGGACTTTATGAGGTCTGTGATGTGTAACATGGCCTACAGCAGTTTATGAAGTGTAATTAAACTGCATAGACTGTTTATGTGGAAAAAAACGTGCCTGTCTATGTTTATCCCGTTGCCAAGCCAGTGTCACCCAGCACACTCAGTAAGTGCTATCTTACACTACGTTACTTGATTGTGAAGATGACATGGGATCTGGTAATATTTTATCGTTTGTTGTGATCATAGTAGTTTATTCACTTTATCAATACAGGCTGGGTGCTCGAGTGCTGTAACTTTGGCCTAAAGCTGGCCTTACACATTACATGGCTGATAGATGAACGATGCCAATGGCCAACAGTAGTGTATAATAGCCATGTTTCGTCAAACTCAATCTGACAGGTGCCCCGCCCCTATCAAAGTGTATCAAAATGTGTAACCCCTCCCCTCCCCTTGTCTGACGGCTGGTATCCAGCTGTCCCTCCTTGTTTGATTTCCCCTTTTGATATAGTTTAATATAGTTTAATTTGTTGTAGTTTTGATATTATTCCCGTATTTTGTGGAATAACACATGTTTATAATTATAGCCTAGTCGTGTATTTATTTTACACGTGGTTTATAACACCTTTTTCATTTGTTTTATAATAGATTTTATACGTAGCCCCGAGTTTGATTCTGTAAGCTTTTGTTTTATTCACAGTGTATCCATATAGTGAATAGGGCTGATGTTTCTGTATGCAATCCTACATCCTGTTATGTGAAAAGTATTCTCAAACACTAACTAAATGGTGAACATTACCTAAATTAGGTTAACTGTGGGTCAGAGGCTTATAGCACCTAGGTCAAGCAATTGTTGTTGTATTTGCGTACCCCATAAATGTTTATTCTCACAAACAGAAAAGTTATTGTGTCCTGAAGATGGCATCTGAGGTTATTTGTTTTTTGTATTAGCTTTCTCAGAAAACAGCTGTGTTATCTGAGGGTCAGATATTTTTGTACAAACTCATGCTGTTTGGTGATCTTTGTGAAGCAGAACTTTGTTTTATAACACATTTGTACTTGTATTGTACCTGAATTGATATTTGCTTTCTCTTTTTTGTGTCCTGAAGATGGCATCTGCAAAGTTATTTGTTATCTACTGAGGCCATTGCAAGTTGTGTTTATTCACATTGTAGCAGGTTTTATCCTTGTGGCTGCCTTATATACACAGAAGAGATATGCACCAATGTCACAACACAAGTTATAATATGACCCAATGTTACAACACAAGTAAGAAGCGGCGTGTTTTATACGAATAAAAACCAAAGACACGATATTGTAAAAAAAATTTAAAAGATTTATTTCTCACGATAAAACAACAGCTCAAATTTTAAGTTAGCTAACAGCATGATGCTGACAAATGCATCTTTGCTGTATCTGATAACGACACGATGAACAAATAACGGCGCCTGAAAATCTTGATGTCACAAAATCTGATACGGCTCGATCATTATTCTGCATGTCAGACGTAAAATTTTGTAAAATCTTCTTAAATGGAAAGCCTCGCGCTATATGGTATAATACATATATGCAATAATGACCGCATACACTGCTATACAAATCTTGAATTTGTGCGCTCTGATAACAATAAGAATAACAATTCTTGTTCAGGAATGTCACAAAAGCGCGTGGAAAGATAATATTATCCGCACGGAAGCCGTAACTGTCAAAAAATATGCCCGTCTTATCGTCGCAGAGTACGATTAATATCCAGTGGCGACCAGCTTGATTTGCCGGGTCTGTATTCACAATATATGCCGCGGGTCTCTGAGTCACTCTTTCTTCCGGAAGCAAATCACACGGAAACACACCGGCGAATATGCGGTCTGTATAATTATCGGACCGCGCTACAACTGTAAGCTGCAGACTGTCCATCGTTGCTTAATTAAAATCGTACAAGATCTCTCGCCTGTTATTAATTTCCAGAATGGTGTGGTTGACTGCAAAGACAATCATATTTATCGTGTGGGGTGTCGCTATCGCAAAGCGGACTTCAGCACGCAGATTACCTGTTTTAATGAGCGAGAAATGGCCTCCAGGCTCTTGATCAGGCGATAAATCAAAAGCAAATAGCGTGAAGCCAGCCATAAATTCTTCACGATCTATCGCCATGGCACAATCAGCCTTTTGCTTGCCCGATATATGGGCAAGCGCCATATATTCTCTGATGGCTAAATCAGCATTAAAATTAGGATTATAAGGCCTCGCGGGTATCTGCTGACCATCCAGATATAATGCCGCGTGATTGACGTGGTAGTGGTGAAAGTCCAGTGGGTTTTTTGTATAAGAACCGCTGAAGCCCTCATTATCTACAAACCCCAATATAACAGTTTTTGGTATCTGTCCTAGGAAGAGGTTCTCGTGGTTCGTGATTCGTGTCCCTGCGGCGATGCTGTACACTTTCAGGCATGTTCGGTCAACAGCGTACTTGGCTGTTGCTGCTAGGAGGGCCTGGCTGTGGCCGATTCGGACAGCCGGTGATACCTGCACTCTTTTCACATAGAGAGCCGCCTGCGAGATTTGTACCTTCAGCGGCTCGGCTTCTGCGGACATGAGGCAGAAAGTATCCTTATTTCTTGACAGTTTAACCTTAAGGTCAAGGCCGTTCAATATTAACTTTGGCTGGTTAAATATATCCCCAAATATGGGTCCCAAAAGGTCGATGGGTTTTGAGCGAGAGGCGGCACTGGCTCTTTTGATAAATCCCGCATTTGCGCCATCCAGGCGCCTGTCATTATGATGCCCCGCAGTGTCTTTATAGAACAAACCGGCTGTAAATTGCGATGCCAGCGTCTGTGAACTGTAATTTAAAAGGGTCTCTATGTAGGCTCTATAGCTGTAGAGATTGTCCGATTGTGAGATAAGTCGGTCTCCCAGAGTAATATCGACCTGGTTAAAAAGAGTGGCTAGAGGGTAGTTTATGAGCGCCACACGCGCACCATCGGCGATGGCCGTATTATCATGCTTCACGATGCGACAGCTTATGTACAGTAGCGTGTTGTTCAGATCATAATAATAATCACCACTACCAGATATGTAAAACTCCAACGGTCCATTGTCTGACAGAGCAGCAACAGGCTGTACTTCTACAAATAGAGATTTCTCGATACTTGTTTGAGTCGGTGGTACGGCAAAAATATCCAGTTCAGATTTTGCGCACTCTACAGAAGCGTCATGCAGGAAAGCCATGGTAACTGATTAGAAGATGTCGTCCGCAGAGCGTCTTACTCGTTTCTGACGGGGGCGTCTCTTGGATGTAGTTTTATTCATGAGCATCGGCGGTAAAGGAGGGCAAACGCGGCGCTTTCTTTTTTGGGCTTTTTTAGCGACATAGATTATCCCAGAGCCGTCTTGATGGGTTGGCGTATTTATCCTTTTCATAAGGGCAGTCGATGCGGATGTCACGGCATCTGCAGCGATGTTCCGGGCAGCAGTCCGAACGTGTGGTTTTACTAATTCTAAGCCTTTTCTGAAAAGCGGCACGGCGCGACGAAATAAACCTTTAAATAGTCCTGCCAGTCCAGAGCCATACATGTACTCGCTCCCGCGGAATCCCTCTAGACCGTGCCCCGACTGTGCAGTATAGTAGCGGGCATAAACAGCAGGATCTCCATACACCCTTTGAGACAGCATTTTATCGTGTCAATGCTGGCGAGGTCTAAAATGTAATCGCACTATACACTTGCCGTATCTGAATTTAACCGGCGTTCCCTGGTCCGACATGACTGTAATGTTTATGGAGTCAAAGTGTTGCTTGCACAGCGGTATGTAATCGGGCCGTGAGTAGCGCACCGTGACAATATCATTATCATCGCCGCTAACTTCTACGGTTCGTAGCAGTTGAACGTAACTGTCACCTACAAGTTGATGCTGAATTATATCAGTGTATACAAAAAGCGAATAAAAACCAGCCTTTGAATCGGGGTAAAAGCGGCGATTCCACGGCATTAAAGCAACGGGGGAGTCATCGACGGTCTGCAGGCCGAAAATAAATTTTAACTTAGTACCCAGAGTAAACTGTATAGGGGATGGGTCGGTCAGGATCACCTCGCGGCGTAGCTCATCATACCGTATTCTGTAGGCAGGCGTAGATAAATACAGCGCTTCTATTCGGGCATTGACCGCGCCAACTAGCTTAGGAATGGACGAGTAAAATCCTGATTTTATGTGATACTGTACTAAAGGTTCGCCGTGTTTAGCCGCGTAGAAGCTCCCTTCAAAAGCATCAAACGTGTTCCACGTATGGGGGTACTGTATTTCCGTTAACGCCACCTCATAATCTGCCGAAAGATGAACGGCCCGCGCTAACTTGGTATTGTACTCCGATATTGTGTTTTCAGGGTAGATTTTAATTGACGAATTACTGGGTAATGTCACGAAAAATGAGCCCGCTTCCATGGTTATATATCTGTCAACTCTGAGGCCGGGATCCAACTATTGAATTTTTCGGGGTAGCCCAGCCATTTGACAAAGCAATGACTCACACCCCTGACACGTTTTTTTCTCAAAATCTTTTCTACTCTGTAGACACGATCCTCATCCATAGGTATTTTTTGCAGCTCTTCCTTATAAAATGACCCCTCTACAGGCTCTCCGGCTAAATCACTGATTTTATAAAGGGGTTTATGAAATTTATTGGAGACGCCGGTGATTAAAAAAATCTCATCGCTGTACGTCTTCTCATAGCCCTTACAGAAGGTCGATTTATAGCGCGATATTCTCACATGAGAGCCGACCGTTAAAGACGGTTTAATCGGTTTATTAGTAATAGTAGAACTGTAAATATTGCGCCAGATTTGCATCACGTTTCTCTCTGACACAGACGCGGGACTACAGCGGATCGTTGAGTGGTACGTATGGTTGTAGCTATGCAGCAAATCCGGTAAAATATCAATATACCTAAAGGTATTATGATGCGTAAGATAGCGCCACATACGGGTTTTTAATGTGCGATTAAAACGCTCGACCATAGCGGCTTTTACATCATTGTTTGTAAAAAAGTGATGAATATTGTACGTATTACATAGCTGTTTGAGTGATGAATTTATAAATTCTTTGCCGCGATCCGTCTGCAGTTTCTTCGGTATGCGCTTATCATTTTGAAATATTAATTCGAACGATCTGGCGACACTAGCGCCTGTCTTGTTTGTCAAGGCTACGCACCATGCGTATCTCGATAGAACATCAATCACCGTCAGGATGTATTTGACATTATCATTTTCCCTTGAATAGTCAATTAAACTTACGAGATCCGCCTGCCACTGCGCATCAATGGCCGAGACGTAAATTTTATTTGTCAAAAAGCGTTTTCTAGCAGGCTTGTGTAGCGTGTAGGTGTCTTGCTTATTTAACCAGGCAATAACATCAGATTTCTTTATACCGCGTGCTCTTGCAGATCTAAATAATTTGTCAATACCCGAGAATGAGCCGGGTGCGCGGCATGTAAAATATTGTTTTTCTAATATGGCATCATACGATTTAGACGTCATGATTGATTAAAATGATTGTGGTTCGTTAATCAACAGCCTGCTTCTTTCAGAAATTCAGCTGTATAAAAATTCCTGTTTTAATCCGGATATATCATGCCTGAGTTAATGCATGCATTAATTGCATGTATGGTTGTGTTCTGGGTGTTAACAGCAGGCGTGTGGTGGGGGCGTAACTGGGTGTGTTTCTGGGTGTTAACAGGTGAGCTGGTTTCTGACACTCAGGATAAATACAGGTGGCTGGCCCGCTAAAGTACATCAGACAACCACCAGAAGTCCGACCAGACTAAAAAAAGCAAGCTATTCTAAATGTAAGTATATAAGACAGTTGTGTTATTATTCGCAAATGCTTAATTATATTTAACTATGCATCTCTAAAACCATAATTAAGGGTGTTATTTGTCTAATAAGTTAGTTTTATACTGGAGGATAGCTGCATATTTAGTATCGTTGTATAATATAGTTTTACTGCATAAAACATATTCTGTGGTACATAATTAATATAGAAAGACTTATCCGCGGGCAACTATTATAACATAATTTATGTAATACAGTAGTTAATAACTGTCAATACGCCCTAACTAGCGCCTGCAGCGTTTACTTACTACATGTGTGTTGTTTAACATAGACATATTTATAGTCATATTTATACAGTAGCGGTATATTTAGTGGGGCTGTGTAATATAGTTTTACCGCATAAATCATATTTGTGGCGCATAATTAATATAGAAAGACTTAGCCGTATTACCCATGATTTGCTTAGTATAAGAATATTTATACACGGGGAGCAGTTTATTTGTTGGGGTATATAATTGAGTTTGACGAGTAGTGGTGTGTGGATAATATAGATTGCGCATAAAATTTACACAGATAATTTATTTTAGATGGAATCCCAACATTTTTCGGCTTTTTCCAGTCAAGTTGCGGATTCGGTAATAGGTATGTTTCAAGATTTATATACATGTATCTGTTAGTGTCCCATTCTAACTAAGGGCTGTTTTTATATATTATCTTTATATTGTTTATTCTTTCTTGTTTAAGATGAATTAATCAGGACCATCCCCGATAATCTAGATGAATTTACCAGGAACACCCCCGATGCTGTAGATGAATTTATCAGCAACTATAGCGATGATTTTTTAAACGGCTTCAGCGTGCCTACTCTGGAGTGTGATACACCTGGAGCTGAGTATAGTAACACTAATGCATGTGTCGCTGCTGTGTGGGATTTAACTCAAGGCATCATAGGTGCGTTGTGTGACTGCTGTGTATGTATGTGTGTGTGTGTGTGTATATAGCTTTTAAGTATTTAGACGTGTAAATATATATATTAATTCTTTACAGATGTCGACATGTTTCCAGAACCAACCACCACGGAACACAATCAGCCGCCTGTTGAGGAACTGATGTACCAGACCCCCACGCCGAGAAACAGCCCTGATTCTAGAGCACCTAAAAAACAGCTCGGACCGGCGGGCAAAAAAGGGAGAGGTGAGAATCGTATGAAAAGTTTTTTTTTTTTTTTTTGCACAACCGCTCTGCGAAAATCCACCACGCCTCTACTAAGGCCTGTATCTTTATTTATAGCTTGTAAACTGAAGCCTAGAAGAATTTTCACAAAAGAGAATATACCGGAGCTAATGGAGAGCATCGCAGAAGCTGCAGAAGACGCCACGGCAATCATTCACCACACATCGCTATCCCGTAAGTGTATATTTTGGTATACAGGCACAGTCTCTGTACAGTCAATGATGTACGTGCTTCATCATTGAGATCCATGGCCCCCACATATCTGACACATGTATAATCTATCCTGCAGCTAAGCGCAGCGGCCTGCGTCGGTCTCACACATATCTGGCACACGTATAATCTTTCCTGCAGCTATGCGCAGCGGCCTGCGACGGTCTCGCACATATCTGACACATGTATAATCTTTCCTACAGCTAAGCGCAAAGTCATGAGAAAAACACCTCCAGCACCTCTACAGCCGCTACAGATCACCGAGAATGGCGCAGCACAAGCGTGGCCGGCGATACAGACGGCTAATGGTTCTGTTAGAGCATATCCGCTATCACCGATCTGCGTGGTGCAGGACGCAGGAAACCCTGTACCGTCGGACCATCGTGAAATACCCCATTCAAGTACCGGTCAGCCATCGACAATCCGTGTGAATGACCCCGCGCCACTATATCCAGAAGTGCTCGAGGCACCCCGAAAACATAAGCGGAAAACAAAACATGTTACAGAGTCACCAACCGCATCCTGCGCCGTGGGTGCAACAGCCACGATGAGTCGTGAAGAGTATGATCGCGAGATTGATCAGCTCGCTGATGGTAAGCAACCATCCATAGAACCGCTCATTATACGTATGTCCCACACTATGCAACCGTCAGCGCCATGTGTAACGGGTCCTGCTAATGCCTCTGGGGCCGGGCCCTCAGGACCCTCTAATTTGGGTGACATATCTCATGTCTGTGTATCTAACTCTGTTAATGTTAAGAAACGGTCAAAGAGGTCGCGGCCGGATGATGTTAAGGGGTGTAAAGAGCTTAAGGTGTGTAAAAAGCCACGGATTCATGCGCCAGCTATAGATCTGCAGCATGAATCCCGCAGCTGGGACCCCGTTGAAATGCTTGTATTTCAGGAACACATCGGCCGCTACTTACGCTACAAACGCTGGGTCCCCAAAATAATGTTTTTTTGCGATACTTTTGAAAAATTATTATTAACACAAAACCCAACACAGGCTAATAAGTCCGAACTATACGCACTTCGGAGCCTGCTGCTGGATGGCGAGATAACAACTACAGCGACCCCATTATGACTAGATATGGTCGGCTACGGCATGCATAAACCGCCTAAACTAACACTACCCAGGTATAATAGGGCTAGAGTTATAAAAAGGGCTCTAAAATTGTTGGTCAGCGCTAGACGGGCGCTATGCTCTAGGAGGCGCCGTGGTGCCATGTGTCCTGCAATGCCTCTACAGTCACCACAGATGTCGTCACAAGAGTCAGAACAGCACTCACATAGTCCAGGCAGCTCTGCAGATGCCGCACAGGCATCTACACAAAATTCACAATCCGCAGACGCTGACGCTGCTGGTAATGTGCGGCGCCCCGATCATACAGTATTTTTGCAACACATCCATCATCATGAAAGGGCCCTCCGCAATTTCAACGGTCATATACATACAGATCATTTTAGATTTGTAAATTTGGAGCGTGTACGGTCATTTGAAGAGGGCTTGAATATTGTTCATGAAGGCATTCAGGCATTACTGGATAGAATCATCAGGGACATTGAACCTGGCGACTTTGTACAGTTAAGGTTTGATGCCGGTGATACTTTAGACCCTATTTTCACTACAAAACAAACCCGTGAAGATTTTAATTCCGAATCTTTTTTAAATGCTGTTGCCCGCGCACTTCAAAGTAACAGTGAATGCATATCATCCAATTCGCTAAAGCTAGTCGTCACCATCATTAAAAACCGACGCGGTGGTGTAAAAAGGCGCTTGAAATCTATAGCGAGCAGTCAGATCATTAAACAAAAGAGACAATGGCTGTATGATTTTAACAATTACAAGTCAAATCTGTGTTTGGCTGTCAGTGTGTGCGCCCTGATGGACGACACGGATGTCAGTGATGGTGTTTTACTGAACCGCTCTAAAAACATACACGCAGCACTGGGCATCCCTGATGATCAATTAGTGAGTTTTAGCGACATCCCTGCATTTGAAAAATATTTGGGGGTCACCATTAAAGTACTGTACTATAGTCAGGGCGATTGGCGTTACTTTGAGAGCGGTAATACAGCTAATGGCAAAACAGTATTCATATTGTTCCATGATAATCACTACTACGGTATCAAAAATATGAAGGGTTTTATCGGCGCTAAGTACTTTTGTGAGCTCTGCAATTCAGTGTTTCACCACAAAAACAACCATTCCTGTCAGTATTTTTGTAAAGCCTGTCAGAGAGAGAATTGCGTGGAAAGCGGTGCCGACCAACAGCCCAGATGTCCTGTTTGCAGAGTTTATTGCCGCTCGAGCGTGTGCTTAGATTATCACAAACAATTTGGATTAGGCGACCCAGCATTCTGCAGACTTAAAACATTTTGTGATAAATGCAACCTTTTTGTCCCCAGAAATAGTGAAACAGAGCATAAATGTAATGGTTTGCGCTGTCCTGTATGTCGCAGACATATAAATAAATTCGATGCCCATCTTTGTTACATGCGGAAGTATGTAGCACAGGATGAGTCAGATTGCTATATCTTTTATGATTTTGAATGTATGCAGGAGACAGGCACGCACATCCCGAATTACATTTATGCTACAACGCTGTATGGCCACCCCTCCTGGGAGTTTGAGGGCGATACCTGTACACATGACTTTGTACAGTTCTTTACAGGCGGTAAATTTTCAGATCATACATTTATTGCCCACAATGGTGGAAGATATGATGCATACTTTATTGTTAAGGAACTGATTTCTGAAAAACTACAAGTACAGTTGATAACCCAAGGTGGCCGCCTCTTGTGTGTGTCGCTACCCGATTTGTCTATAAGGTTCATAGACTCTCTAAATTTTATCCCCATGAAACTCAGTAAATTACCACAGGCCATGGGCTTTTCAGGAGGCAAAGGGCATTTTCCACACTTTTTCAATACCAGAGAAAACCAAAACTATGTAGGTCCCATACCTGATGTAAAATATTATGGGGTGGAGTACATGTCACCTGGTGAGAAGGTAGAGTTCCTGGAGTGGTATGAGACACAGGTAAATACAACTTTTGACTTCAAGGCCGAGCTAAAATCTTATTGCAAACAAGATGTTGAAATTTTGAGGCACGCCTGCGAGATCTATAGAGAGCGTATTATGCAGATGACGCAGAAAAATGTTAAAAAATACTGTAAGCGTCAAAAGCAAAAGATTGTAGTGCGCAGATGTGTTGATCCTTTTCAGCTCATCACCCTGGCCTCGGTGTGTATGACAATGTACCGGTTTAAATTTCTTCCAAAAAAGACAATCGCCATTTTACCTGGTGATAATTATCACAAGGCAAAAAAGCGCTACTCGACACCCGCTATACAGTGGCTCATGTATGTAGCCCACTCTGAGAACATCGACATACAGCACGCTTTGAGAGGCGGTGAAAAACAGGTCGGGAAGTATTTTCTAGATGGCTATGCCTATGTTAGCGGCCAGCACATAGCCTTTGAATTTCAGGGGTGTTTTTACCACGGTTGTCCCGTGTGCTATAATGAAAATGACACAAATAAGGTCACAAGCACGTCCTACGGACAGTTATATTACACCTTTTTAGCTAAAAAGCGTTACTTACAGTGTTGCGGGTACACAGTAAGACTGATGTGGGAACATGAGTGGAATGAAATGGTTGAAAATGATTCTAACCTTCAAACATTTCTTCGTCAGATGGAATTCCCCGCTCCTTTAGACCCCCGTGATGCGCTTTATGGCGGGCGAACTAACGCCATTAAGCTCTATCACCATCTGGAAGAAGGGGAGACTTTACACTACTACGATTTCACCAGTCTGTACCCCTTTGTAAACAAAACTAAAACATACCCTGTAGGCCATCCAGACATCATCTACGACAATTTTGGATTCATTAAAAAATACTTTGGCATTGCTAGAGTCAAGGTCTACCCGCCGAGAGATTTATTTTTTCCAGTTCTACCGGTAAAACTCAACAAAAAATTAATGTTTCCCCTTTGCTACACATGCGCTGCAAATTCCCAGGCAGATATTTGTGCCCACAGTGATGAAGAACGGGCGCTGACAGGCACCTGGTGCACTATAGAGCTCGAGATGGCGATAGAAAAAGGGTATCGGATCGCTCACATCTATGAAATATGGCATTTTCCTAAAACCACTGATGATCTGTTTGCGCCTTACATTAAATTACATCTTAGGGATAAGCAGGAAGCCTCTGGTTATCCTAGCTGGTGCACTGATGACGCCAAGAAACGGCAGTACATTGACTCTTTTCTTGAAAAAGAAGGTGTCCAATTACGGCCTGAAAATATAGCTGTCAATCCTGCTAAGCGCCAGATCTCCAAGCTTTTCTTAAATTCTTTATGGGGAAAGTTTGCTCAGAGATCTAATCTATCATGTACCAGCATTGTTAGGGATCCAGATGAGCTTTTTAAGTATTTGTTCCTGCCTTACTATGACATTTCGATGTTACATTTCCTTGATGATGACACCGCAACCATTAACTGGAAATATGCAAAAGGTCACCACACACTCAACAAAAACACAAACATTTTTATAGCGTGTTTTACAACAGCGTATGCTCGGTTAGAGCTCTATTCGCTGCTGGACCGGCTGCAGGAGAGGTGCCTTTATCACGACACAGACTCAGTTATTTTTGTACAGAGAGATGGTGAGTGGCAACCGCCTTTAGGCGATTACCTGGGGGAGCTGACCAGTGAAATACCCGATGGTACACACATCACAGAATTTGTATCCGCGGGCCCCAAAACTTACGGCTACAAACTCAACACCGGTAAAACTGTCTTAAAAGTTAAGGGGATAACACTAAATGTTGGTAACTCTCAATCTATTAATTTCAACAGTCTGAAAGATCTAGTTCTGGACTACCCGCGCAATTCTGCCGCAGAAACTCAGAAACGTATTGTCGTACAGCAGGCGTCCATTGTGAGAAATAAAAAGTACTGGGATATTGAAACAAGGCCATTACGCAAAACACAAAAGTGCGTTTATACAAAGCGGCGACTATTAGACGATTTCACAACATTACCTTTTGGGTATTAGTCGAGTATTGTGATGGATACGCGTCTGCAACACCCGTTCTCGTGCATTCTAGCAGGCCCGTCTAATTCTGGAAAGAGCTATTTTGTAAAACAGCTGCTATATAATATTGAAGCTAATTTTTCTCAGAAACCTGATAATATTGTATGGTTTTATTCGTGTTGGCAAAAACTATATGATGAAATCTCTCTCTCTTTTCCCCACGCCAGATTTGTGGAGGGTCTGCCGAATACATTCGTAGATGACGAATTATTCCCACCGGAGAAGGTGAATTTGGCGATTGTTGATGATCTCATGGAGAGTGCTAGTGAGAATTGTGAGATAGAAAAAGCCTTTACCAAGTATGTGCACCACAGAAATCTCAGCATTTTCTACCTGGTGCAAAACATATTTTGTCAGGGCAAGAAAAGCCGTACGATAAATTTAAACACAAAGTACATGGTGCTTTTTAACAACCCCCGAGATAAATTACAAATTTTAACTCTAGCTCGTCAGATGTATCCCGGAAAAACACGTTTTTTCCTAGAAGCTTTTGAGGATGCCACGCGGGAGCCTTACGGGTATTTGCTTGTAGATTTGAGAGCTAATACTCCTGAGGATCTGCGTTTAAGGACTGGGTTGTTTCCACCCGCGCTGCCCGCTGTCTATGTTCAGAAGAAAAAAACTTCTAAAAAGTGAATTTTACCAGGTATCAGACATTCTACGCTGTGGTCGTTGTGATGTAAAGATGTCTGAGAGGCTCCGGCGTAACTGGGCTCTCTTAAAAACCCTAGTGAAAGCAACCCCCGCTGTCAGAAAGTCTATTTTGCGCGATGCAAGCAATGATTTAATTACAGCCATAGGCGAGATTGCTTTAAATATCTTAAAAGGCAGGATTCCGCTGAAAGAGCGCCAAAAAGGTATATTAAAGAAGTGGCGTAAAGCTATAAGAACCCTGAGCGACAGGTCTCAGCCCATAAAGAAAAAGAAGCGCCTACTAAAACAGGCCGGCGGGTTTATCGGTCCTCTTTTAGCTTTTGCAATCCCAATAATAACAAGCCTGATCGCCGGAAGATAATGGAGCATACAACGAAAATGTATCTAGTCCCCAAACAGGAGCTAGACAAACTAAGACCCGGTACTACAGATAACATACGCGACAGTGTTATTCGGCGCCTTGATGGTGAGATTAGCGACATTTTACAGCGTCGTGACATTCCCGATGATGTGAAAATTAAAATGTATAGCGCTGTGCTACAACGCTACTTGGTACATACGAGGCACAGCTCAAAAGAAGTAACGGCTTTAAATCTCGTTAGCCCTCCTGATCCTGGTCAGCAGCAATTGCCAAATACCGACTCTGATAAAAATCATGAGATCGCTGAAATTGTCGGACATATAAACCAAAGATATAAAAAGAATGCTGAATTTTTACTAAACAGGCTGCTGCAGAATAAAAATGTCACAGCATGGAATAATAATGCTGAATTTATTTTCAAAGGATCCGTAATACCAGGGTCTAACTTACTGGATTTGGTACGTAGTACAACGCAGAGTCATGCTCTGAACAGTAGAAATTTACCACCGGGTTGGGATTCATTTATGCAGGCTATGGCCGAACTAAATATGCCGTCTACAGTTGTGGGTAACCCCGCTACTAGGAAGCTTTTAGATGAATTAAAAATTACCAACAGTGAGACACGCTCTGTATCTACACCGCTGAAGTTAGCGGCGGTTCCCCGTACAATTCAATCTTTACATTCCCCGTCATTAGGTACCACACGTGGAACTCTGCTACCTAAAAAAAGGTCTCTACCGATGCTGCAAACCATGTGGCTCACGATGTAAAGAATGTACTGGATAAATGCTGTACACGCCTTGTAACGCTATATTAATTATTTTGTAAGAAGTGTAATTGTTCATTGTACTATTTTAATGTTTTTACTTTTTATATTCTGTATGAATTTTTATAGTAATGAAATGTCTTTGAGATGCTGTTTTATTGTGAGAAATAAATCTTTTAAATTTTTTTTTACAATATCGTGTCTTTGGTTTTTATTCGTATAAAACACGCCGCTTCTTACTTGTGTTGTAACATTGGGTCATATTATAACTTGTGTTGTGACATTGGTGCATATCTCTTCTGTGTATATAAGGCAGCCACAAGGATAAAACCTGCTACAATGTGAATAAACACAACTTGCAATGGCCTCAGTAGATAACAAATAACTTTGCAGATGCCATCTTCAGGACACAAAAAAGAGAAAGCAAATATCAATTCAGGTACAATACAAGTACAAATGTGTTATAAAACAAAGTTCTGCTTCACAAAGATCACCAAACAGCATGAGTTTGTACAAAAATATCTGACCCTCAGATAACACAGCTGTTTTCTGAGAAAGCTAATACAAAAAACAAATAACCTCAGATGCCATCTTCAGGACACAATAACTTTTCTGTTTGTGAGAATAAACATTTATGGGGTACGCAAATACAACAACAATTGCTTGACCTAGGTGCTATAAGCCTCTGATCCACAGTTAACCTAATTTAGGTAATGTTCACCATTTAGTTAGTGTTTGAGAATACTTTTCACATAACAGGATGTAGGATTGCATACAGAAACATCAGCCCTATTCACTATATGGATACACTGTGAATAAAACAAAAGCTTACAGAATCAAACTCGGGGCTACGTATAAAATCTATTATAAAACAAATGAAAAAGGTGTTATAAACCACGTGTAAAATAAATACACGACTAGGCTATAATTATAAACATGTGTTATTCCACAAAATACGGGAATAATATCAAAACTACAACAAATTAAACTATATTAAACTATATCAAAAGGGGAAATCAAACAAGGAGGGACAGCTGGATACCAGCCGTCAGACAAGGGGAGGGGAGGGGTTACACATTTTGATACACTTTGATAGGGGCGGGGCACCTGTCAGATTGAGTTTGACGAAACATGGCTATTATACACTACTGCCAACGATAATCTCAGTCAAAATTTCCCTACACAGCGTGAGAAAACCACCGACTGACACATCGGCCAGGGCCTTTCTCTGGGAGAACGATGCAATATGCACTCTGAAATCAGATATGCATAATTAATATCTCCCCATAAATCAGTTGGCTTTCGCCCCATACACATTAGACAGTCAGCCAAATCTGTTGCTATCAGTTGAGATTAGTCTAATGTGTATAGGAGTCCATTTATATGGACTGACTGAGTGACTGGTGGCATGATAAGATCAAAGTAAACAAAAATTTCTCAGTGCGCACATGGTTATTGACAGTGCAAGTCCTGTTTACACAGGATGATGCACTGTTGAGAATAGTAAACTTTTGTGCTGCACAAAGCATAATTTCACCCTATAAACGAGCATTAATCGGGCAGTAGCAGCCTGTTTACATTGCAAGCTAATCGTGAAACAAGTATTTTTGAGAACGCTCATTCACGATTATCTTTCTGCAGAAATGCAGTTTAAGTGTGGCCTCCTGTTACCCTACTTTTGTCAAGAACACTGATAATGGTAGTACACACGGAAACGGACAATGGGGATGAATTACACTTACATGGACAGGATTATCAGATAAATTATCATCGCTCTTCCCTCTTGCCCTGGTGCATTGGCAAGTGAGGTAATAGTGTTGGGGTTGATGTCAGCTTTGTTTTGGCAGCTGACATCAAGCTTTTGGGTTAGTAATGGTGAGGCATCTATAAGATGCCCCCATTTCTATCCCCATAGTCATATTGTAAATAAAAAAAATCCAAATATTATTATTATTATTTATTGTTATAGCGCCATTTATTCCATGGCACTTTACATGTAAGGAGGGGTATACATAATAAAAACAAGTACAATAATCTTAAACAATACAAGTCATACCTGTTCATAACTGGAACAGGAGGAGAGAGGACCGCGAAGGCTCACAATCTACAAGGGATGGGTGAGAATACAGTAGGCGAGGGTAGAGCTGGTCATGAAATAAAATCTTTTAATTAAAAATTTAAAAATAAAAAGCACAGTTATAATCACCTTGATGCCTAATCCACTGAAGCCCATGTCACCTGTAAAATAATTAAAATAATAAACAACCATATCCCTCACCTGTCCCCAAAGTGAAGATAATCCTCTGATGCCCATGTCCCTTGTGAAAGAGTTTAAACAAATAAAAATAAACAACCATATTCCTCACCTCTCCAACGTGAAGATAATAATCCATTTGTCCATAGACGAGTGTAGCTTTGCTACATGTACTTGGCATACTGAAGGCTGGCATGATAAATATCAGGCAGCTGACACATGGGCTATGCACAGTGTAATTTTTTTCCTTGCACCCATTGACTTGCATTGGTGAATCGTATCCGCTATACGAGGACAATCGCAGTTTGCTGCTATTTTTTCTCGGTCCTATTTGAGCTAAGAAAAATCGCAGATGAGCAGGGACTCATAGAATAACATTACTCAGAGTGCATTCCGATTTTTTATCGAATTGCACTAGTCCGTTTCTCGCAAATGAGTATGAGCCTGGAGGCAAAAATTTAAAATGATCTAAAAAGTCCAGTGTCAGAATTAATGGATGATCCAGGATCAGAAACAGCACATTATTAGGAAATGTGCTGGAATGAGGAGTTTTACATTTTACAAAACACAACCACCCTTCATGTTCATTTAAAGGGAGCTTGTTGACAACTCTATGTAGAATAAGTTAAAATCAGTATAGGAGCAGAAATATGATAAACTAAAGTATAATTTGAATGTCAGTATTTCATTTACAAGTCTTATTAGTGTTTTTATGAATTTATAGAAAATCCACAAAGCACAGCATAAGCTGAAAGCTGGCTGGTGTGAGAAATGGATTTGTTACACTTATAAGAAAAGCGCTTGATTTTTTGAGTTGTATTAGTTTATGTACTACTAGATGGCAGCCCGATTCTAAAGAATCGGGAGTCTAGAATCCATATATACTTTATTTATTCAAATGTAAGAATAATACAATTAATAAATAATAGTAAGAAAGAACAAAAATAATAGGCAGTATATGGAGAAAACACCAAACAAAAGTTCAAAATTGGTGTGAAAATGTCACTGAACCACTTCACAACTAAATATATATAGTTTTGGTAAATGGTATTATCATTTTTTTTGACGAAATTCGGCAGGAGCTTGAAGAGCAACGTCACTGGGCCCGCCTCCACGCAGTAGAAACTTGCTGTGAGGTAAAAATTCAAAAAGCACACCAAAATGGCGGGCGGAGTGTGTCACAGTACGGCACGTTTCTGATTGGTCGCTCGCAGCAGGCGGCAACCAATCAGACACTGGACACTGTTGACGTCACTTATCTCCGGACATTAGCTCCGGACATTAGCTCCGGACATTAGCTCCGGACAAAGCCACGGAAGTTGGCACAAATTGCAGGAAGTAGTATTCTAGGCAATTATATATTAGATTCTTATGTCGCCACTTTTACCACCTGCTATGTGTCCTTGGAGTTTGGCAGTGCATCTACAATAGTATCTTTGCTATGATATTTCCAATTCCATGAGTGTGTAAGTCTGTGTGTCACAGAGCCCTTTTGAATAAAAATTTCACACCTACTTCGTAGACATAAAAATAAAAGATTCTGCTTCCTTCTGCCAGCTGAGGCGCACAATGAATATTGGTAATACAATAAACTCAATAATAAAACGGTATATGATCAGATTCTATCTCATGGTGGATGTCGTCAGGTAAAAATAGATATTTTACCTATCTTCTTGTCTATGGATCCAAACAGTAGAAGGGATTAAAAAAAAAATTGACATACGGGCAAAAGAGCAGCTACCATGAATCATTGGGGCAGGAGGTGGTATTAAAGGGTGGGTGAATGCTCCTCCTACGAATACTACAGATTTATAAATTGTACATTGTGTGTTTGTGTAGTTTGGTACAATTGCCCTGTGAAACGTTGAAAATAACATGCTTCATATTGTGATAAGAGATCACCTTTATACCATTGCTTTTAGCATATTACATAACAAGGGCACAATAACAATATCTATAAAACCATGTGAAACAGTCAGAAATTGATCATCAATTTTAATTGTGGAGTACTTTTCTCAGGGTAAGGATTAGATAGTAAATAGGTCAAGGCTGAGCAATGTTACGACAGACCAGCAAAGCCAAAAAGTGTAGGCTCTGTTCACGTGTCCTAATTAAACCAATCCATAGAGATGTATTGAATATGTGAAAAATAAACCAAAGTATGCCAATTGAGAACTAAAAGAAAAAATCAATAAATATATAAATCAAACCAGTGCTGTATCATAAAATAGAAATGTGAAAATACATTTGATGTGTCAGACTCAATAAATTATTTGAATAATTATATTTGATATGATATGAATATCATAATAAATATAATAAAACCCAAGCGCAATGAGTATAGTTACTGACTAAATCGTCAGAATAGCAATAAACACTGGTTTGTTTGACAATGTGAATCAAAAACAATTTAGCAATTAAACAAATGGAAACCATTAGGCATAGATGAAACCTTTAAAACTGACCTTCAGTCATAATGAGCGGCCACTTCCCGCTCTCCTGCCAAGCCCCCCAACATGCGTTTTGTGTACTGCTTCTTCAGGGAAAGACATGGAAGGGGAAACAGGAATGGTCTTATATGTTAGATTGATTAATAACCGTGACAACGAAAAGTCTGAGGCCTAATTATTGGACACCAGGACACCCCATCTTTGGAGGACAGATTTCCTTAATTAAAAGACCGAGAAATAGAAGTAATAATACTAACTCCAAAGGGAATCCAAAGTAAGTAAAATTGTGAATTTTATTAACTAAGCATCACGCGTCCATATCTTTGTTTAGAAAATATTTGCCGGAAGCTCAGCTCAGTCATCTCTCTCTTCCAAAGTGGTAGCTTTGCCTTTTATTCTTTTTCATCTTTTTTTTCTAAATTCCATATAAAATATAGTGGTGGTTTCCAAGCAGATGCTGCCAGAAGACTGGACTGGTCACTTTTTTTTAGCTGCTTTCAAATCCTGAAGCAGTTCAAAGAAGTTGCAAAAGATGGAACATACTGTATGCACAGCAAGGCATTTTGAGATTGCAGTGTATATTCTCTTTCATTTCAGCATTTTTACAGCTGTTTCATTTGGAAATTTGCCCGAAAAAGACAAAGTAAGCACATACCCTAAAAGGGCTTTTTTTCATCCAGGACAAGGGTCCAGGCTGAGGGTCATACAGTAGATGTTAAATCAATGATAGACCATCAATGTAAAATTCCTGGCAAATGGCGTTAAATGGGGTTTAATCATAGAAAACCCTCTTTACAACTGATTATTTTTCTGGGAAATTTGACGTTTCCTCTGTAGAGACATGATGTTCATGGGCTCTATCAGATCGTTTACTTAGTGGTTGTCTTGATGAGATTCCACTGTATGTATCCTAGTATATTCAAAATGCTTAGATCATACATTGCTGGAACTTCTGAATTTCTCAGATGTGACTGATAGTGGTGATAAACACACTAAGTACCAGATTGACAGGAGCAGAACAGTTCCACACTGCTCCGCTCATTATTGGATTTAGAAACTGATACTTTTCAACAATGCTGAAACAGGTTCCAGAATTCAGATTACACATTCCTGGGACATAAAGAGTAGTGTTGAGCCACCCCCCTAGTGTTCAAGTTCTGTTCGGTTCGTCGAACTGTGGCGTGTTCGACGAACACCGTCGAACCCCATTGAAACCAATGGCAGGCAAACACAAACACATACAAAAACATAGAAAACACCTTAAAAGGTGTCCAAAAGTTGACAAACTGCTCAGAAGACACAACAAACACATGGAAAAGTCACAACTACATATAGTCATGCGAAAAAAAAGAGGTGGAAGAGTAAAAGGAGGAGGAGACACAGATATAGGCATGTCATGCCCTTCTAAAATCAAGAAAGGCTGGAGTAAAAATCTAAAATCACCCTACCAACACCCAGACATCGTGACAAAAAAAATTAAAAAGAAATATCTTTAGGTAGAATGGCGGTGGGTCCATTCAGAACACTTTCCTTAGAAGACGAAGTGGTACCCCCATTGGGAGTTGTGCCAAAAAAGGAACCCAATACATTCAGACTAATCTAATCTAATGCGGGTAAATTAAATCCTGGTCTGGTTATCTGGCGTCGGTTTATTGACGACATTTTGTTCATATGGGAAGGTGTTATGTTTGCTAATGACAGGTGTTATGAAGGCAATCCAGAAACACAGTGTGCTTAGCGATCAGAGCGCACACAGTGATCTGACAAATACCCAAAAATACAAGAACGAGCTCTGAGACGTGGAAACTCTGTAGACTGCACACCTGATCCTATCCTAAACACAACTAAAAGCGGCTGTGGATTGCGCCTAACAACTACCTAGGCAACTCGGCACAGCCTAAGAAACTAGCTAGCCTGAAGATAGAAAAATAGGCCTGACTTGCCCCAGAGAAATTCCCCAAAGGAAAAGGCAGCCCCCCACATATAATGACTGTGAGTAAGATGAAAAGACAAAACGTAGGGATGAAATAGATTCAGCAAAGTGGGGCCCGATATTCTAGGACAGAGCGAGGACAGTAAAGCGAACTTTGCAGTCTACAAAAAACCCTAAAGCAAAACCACGCAAAGGGGGCCAAAAAAAAACCCACCGTGCCGAACTAACGGCACGGCGGTACACCCTTTGCGTCTCAGAGCTTCCAGCAAAACAAAAGACAAGCTGGACAGAAAAAAAGCAACAAAAAAGCAAAAAGCACTTAGCTATACAGAGCAGCAGGTCACAGGAACAATCAGGAGAAGCTCAGATCCAACACTGAAACATTGACAAGGAGCAAGGATAGCAGCATCAGGCGGAGTTAAGTAATGAAGCAGTTAACGAGCTCACCAGAACACCTGAGGGAGGAAGCTCAGAAGCTGCAGTACCACTTGTGACCACAGGAGTGAATTCAGCCACAGAATTCACAACAGGAAGGCTCCCAGGTTGAGCTTAGTACCTTTCTTTTGGGGCTTAATAATAATTCTTATGGCCTGGAATTTACATCCCACACAAGTCCTGTTGAAGTAAATTTCTTGGATCTCACTATCTATGTGGAGAACGACCAATTGCGCACCAAATGCCACCGGAAAGCGGTTGATTCTAACAGTTTTATACATCTTACCAGCTGCCACCTTCCGGTTTGGCTTACAAATATACCAAAAGGACAATTTACTAGGATTAGGCGCAATTGCTCGACAATTGAGGACTATAACATGGAAGCCAACTTTTTAACCAAGAAATTTCTGGAGAAGGGGTACCCCAGGCCTCTGCTGGAGAAAACACAACATGAGCTGGCCCAAACGGCTAGGAGTTCTTTACTTAAGCAAACAGCTAATAAGGACTCGGCAAACACCAACCTATCGGAACAGGTTTACACTTTGCCATTTGTGACACAGTTTCATGCGGGATATAATAAATTTGCTCGCATCATCCGTAAACACTGGCCTGTTTTACAGAAAGATAAAGTGATAGGTGAGCTTCTCCCCATCCACCCTAGATTCGTATATAGAAGAGCTCAAACACTTGGCAATCTTATAGCCCCTACTGCGGCAATCAACAAAAAGTGCTCCAAAACATCTGACCATTCAAATGTAGATTTTTTACCGTGCGGAGGGTGTTTTGGATGTTTACATACTTCTTTTAAGAAAATTCATCAAGTCACATTTTTTGACTCAGTTGGCACTAAGGGGTTTCGAATCAAAGAAAATATATCCTGTTTTTCTACAGGGGTTATCTATTTCATTCAGTGCCCATGTAGGAAATTATATATAGGCCGCGCCAAACGATGCCTCATGGAGCGTATTAAGGAGCATTTTAAAAACATACAAAAAGGGTTTGTAGGACACCCCCTTTCATGGCATTTTAAGGACAAACATAATCAGTCCTTGAGGAATGTTTACTTTTGTGGTATACAGATCGTTCCTCAAAACCATAGAGGGGGAGACTACCTCAAGAAAATGTCCAGGGTTGAATCCCAATGGATTTTTACTTTAAACAGTTTGGCCCCTAAGGGCCTCAACTATGAGCTGGAGTTATATGCGTTTTAATAAGTAGTGGGGCGATCCTTGGCGGGGGGGGGGTTGTATTTTAATACACAACCCAAAAAACTGTTTAGTTTTCAGCATTTTTTGGAAGATTTGTAAGCAAGTATATATATATATTTTTTTTTGGAAAAGTTTTTTCTGCAAGTTTTTTAATAAAAATATACGTAAAAAGATTTTAAGCCTGGAAGGGCGTATTTAAAGCAGTCTAATATTAAAATTGCTTTTACCATTAGCCATTATTTATTTAGTGATTAACGTGCTCAATAGACCGTGGAGTGTATTCGTAAATACTTGGTCATAACTATATGAGCACATTTTAATTCTATCTCTATTTGTATTTTTATGTTTATTTTCTATTTTTCATTTATTAACAAAACATTTTCAGTTGCTAAATCGGCTTATTCTGTACGCAAATAATTTTAGTCCCCGTAGTATATTCCAAATATCAATTTTTAATTCTAAGTACCAATTTTTAATTAAGATACTAATAAAGGAATCATAGTTCCAATATTTTTAAATAGTTTTTCCTTTTCTCCTCTTGGTAATTTCGTTTTTCTGTAGCATTCCCATACATTTTTTAGAGCGCTCCCACACACATCCCTCTTTTTTATTGTAGAACTAGTGCATAACTGTGTTCATAATCCATATAGGTATTGGTGATAATAACATAATGTAGCACATGGCAAGTAAGATCTGGCACACAAATGAGCACTAAAATCAATGTTCTTAGTCTAAATAAGCTATTTGTGTTAGCAATAGAATGCAGTACATGGCGGGTATGATCCAGTACACAAATGAGCACTAAGATCAATCAGTACGCAGCCACAGCCTTTCTTGGTCCATCACACTGGGGGTTAACAGGTTAAACACTTGGGTCGGCTATATCTGGCAATCAGCAGTGAAGGGGCGGTAACCCTGACGAAGAGGGACGGAGTCCCTCAAAACGCGTTGGTTAGTTTTTTGCCTTAGCAAGGCTCCGTAGCTTCGTGATGTCACATGCTGCAGAGCACTGTCAGCCATTTTTTTCAGCCAGGCATCCAGGGACGCCACCGGCCGGGGCGCTTCTGGCTCTGCTCGCCTTCCAACTACTCCTGCCGCCTGGTTATTTGGAATCCTAAGCAGCAGCACCCGCAGGTCTTAACACCAATTGGCATCGCATTCCACAACTTACGCAAAGAGTAAGTGTTTATTATTTCTACATATGGCTGCTACCAGCAGTAGTAGTTCCGGTACTAGTTGTTTGTTGGCACACTATTGTTTTCAGGAGGTAAAATCCTGTATTTATAACCTGTTTAGTAACTTTAGCAGCGATACCTCATTTTTAGATTTTGATTTTTACCTTGTAGGTGTAACAGGGGTGGCACAGTACCTGTCCGGTATCAGCAGCTTTAATCTATTTGTTCTTAGCGCCAGTGTGTTATTAACATTTTTACATTCAGACTAATCCACCATTTGTCATATCCAAGGTCAGTAAACGACAACATTGACGTGGAATCAAGTGCAGTACTATGTACTGTACTTCCATTGACGAGGTAATCAGACTGGTCAAGAAGTTGTGAAGGGGCACCTTTGTGGCCAAAACTGACATTGAGGGGGCGTTCCAGTTACTACTTGTGCCTCCGAATAGTGTCCTCCCATTGGGCTTCTTCTGTGAAGGAGCATACTACATAAATCGCTGTTTGCCCATGGGGTGCTCCATATCCTGCTCACTATTTGAGGCGTTTAGTTGCTTCCTCGAATGGGTCGTCATGGACGTTTCTAAGGCGGCACATATTATCCATTACCTCGATGACTTCTTATGCCTGGGCCCAAAAGATTCGCCACAGTGTGAATACACGCGGTAGTCCACCTGTGAGAAGGAGAGAGCTGGAGGGAGAGTGGACACCCCAGAGCCGAGGGGTTAGATTGAGAAAGGAAGAAGGCGGTATAGCTTGCTTCATGGGTGGGGTACTCTGCTGAGTAGCAGAAATTCTACTAGGCCCAAAAGTATTTCCTGGGCTAGATGCCGTTAAAAAATAGTACTTAGGTAAACAGGTGGTGTAGCTTGCTTCATGGGTGGGGTACTCTGCTGAGTAGCACAAAATTCTACTAGGCCCAAAAGGATTTCCTGGGCTAGATGCAGTTAAAAAATAGTACTTGGGTAAACAGGCGGTGTAGGTTGCTTCAAGGGTGGGGTACTCTGCTGAGTAGCAGAAATTGCTACTAGGCCCAAAAGGATTTCCTGGGCTAGATGCTGTTAAAAATTAGTAATTAGATAAACAGGGAGTGTAGCTTGCTTCATGGGTGGGGTACTCTGCTGAGTAGCAGAAATTGCTACTAGGCTCAAAGTATTGCCTGGGCCAGATGCAGTTAAAAATTAGTAATTAGATAAACAGGCGGTGTAGCTTGCTTCATGGTTGGGGTACTCTGCTGAGTAGCACAAAATTCTACTAGGCCCAAAAGTATTTCCTGGGCTAGATGCCGTTAAAAAATAGTACTTAGGTAAACAGGCGGTGTAGCTTGCTTCATGGGTGGGGTACTCTGCTGAGTAGCACAACATTCTACTAGGCCCAAAAGGATTTCCTGGGCTAGATGCAGTTAAAAAATAGTACTTAGGTAAACAGGCGGTGTAGCTTGCTTCAAGGGTGGGGTACTCTGCTGAGTAGCAGAAATTGCTACTAGGCCCAAAAGGATTTCCTGGGCTAGATGCTGTTAAAAATTAGTAATTAGATAAACAGGCGGTGTAGCTTGCTTCATGGGTGGTGTACTCTGCTGAGTAGCACAAAATTCTACTAGGCCCAAAAGTATTTCCTGGGCTAGATGCCGTTAAAAAGTAGTACTTAGGTAAACAGGCGGTGTAGCTTGCTTCATGGGTTCGGTACTCTGCTGAGTAGCACAACATTCTACTAGGCCCAAAAGGATTTCCTGGGCTAGATGCTGTTAAAAATTAGTAATTAGATAAACAGGCGGTGTAGCTTGCTTCAAGGGTGGGGTACTCTGCTGAGTAGCAGAAATTGCTACTAGGCCCAAAAGGATTTCATGGGCTAGATGCTGTTAAAAATTAGTAATTAGATAAACAGGCGGTGTAGCTTGCTTCATGGGTAGGGTACTCTGCTGAGTAGCAGAAATTGCTACTAGGCCCAAAAGGATTTCCTGGGCTAGATGCAGTTAAAAATTAGTAATTAGATAAACAGGTGGTGTAGCTTGCTTCATGGGTGGGGTACTCTGCTGAGTAGCAGAAATTACTACTAGGCACAAAAGGATTTCCTGGGCTAGATGGAGTTAAAAATTATTACTTAGATAAACAAGAGGTGGGTGGGTGGGCTACTCTGCTGACTAGCAGACACTGAAGCTTTGGAGCAGACCTCTGAATCCCAGGCCATAGTATGAGTAAACAACTCTGCAGACGACCCCACCCACCTGACATTGACGATGGCAGCGTCATGTAAAACACAGCAAGGGGACTCAATAAAGAGTCTCCATTTTTTCCAAAAATTCGGCCACAGACACCACATAAGTGGCATCAATTTCGCCAGAATTTTTTTTAAACGGTGAGGTGATTTTCAAAAATCATCAAGCTTTTAGTCTCCCCAGGATGACACAGGGGTAGAAAAGTCCTTGCGGATCCAAGATTCGTTCATCTTGATGAACGTTAGTCTGTCTACATTGTCACTGGACAGCCGCGTGCGCTTATCTGTTAGCACAGCCCCAGCAGCGCTAAACACACTTTCAGAGAGAACGCTGGCGGCGGGGCACAACAAGATCTCCAAGGCGTGAGTAGCGAGCTCAGGCCATTTTTCAAGATTGGAAGCCCAAAATGAGCAAGGGTCCAGTTCCACAATCATGGCATCGATGTTAACTTGGAGATACTCTTGTACCATCCTCTCTAGGCGTTGGCTGTGCGTCAGACTTCTTGTCTCCTGTGGTCTTGCAAAGGATGGTCTAAATAAATCTTGAAACGATTGGAAAAAATTGCTGCTACCACCAGATACGATGTTACTGTTACAGTTTGAGTGATGACTCGATAGTCCCACGGTTGGCAAGTTAGATCTCAGAGATTCACTAAGTGCACCATTGGTGTTTTGTGGAAAAGCAGATGTTAGATTCTGTAACAGTCTCTGCTGATACTCCTGCATGCGTAAATCCCTTTCTATGGCAGGAATTATTTCGTCAAATTTACTTTTGTACTGGGGATCTAAGAGTGTGGCAACCCAGTAGTCGGCATTACTTCGGATTCTGACAATCCGAGGGTCATGTTGCAGGTAGTGCAGCAAGAAGGCACTAATGTGTCTTGCGCATCCAGGACGACCAAGTCCTTGTTGTCTTGGTGGCAGCAGGGTGAGAATCTTGCTTCCTTCCTCTGCACAACCTCGCACAACAGAAATTTGTTCAAGGTCTCGCTCATCTGATGAGCCTTCCATGCCCAGCGCCAGTTCGTCCTCCACTTCTTCCTCGGCTCCTGCACCTTCCGCAACAGTTTGGCTGCTACCATGCACCCTCTGTAATCCCTCTCCCCCAGCCTCCAATGCCAGCCGCCTTGGTGCTGCCGACCGTCTGGACCTTGGACATATTATCCCTTCCACATATGACTAGTGTTGAGCGATACCGTCCGATACTTGAAAGTATCGGTATCGGATAGTATCGGCCGATACCCGAAAAGTATCGGATATCGTCGATACCGATACCCGATACCAATACAAGTCAATGGGACACCAAGTATCGGAAGGTATCCTGATGGTTCCCAGGGTCTGAAGGAGAGGAAACTCTCCTTCAGGCCCTGGGATCCATATTAATGTGTAAAATAAAGAATTAAAATAAAAAATATTGATATACTTACCTCTCCGGAGGCCCCTGGACATCACCGCTGGTAACCGGCAGCCTTCTTTGCTTAAAATGAGCGCGTTTAGGGCCTTCCATGACGTCACGGCTTCTGATTGGTCGTGTGCCGCTCATGTGACCGCCACGCGACCAATCACAAGCCGTGACGTCATTCTCAGGTCCTAAATTCCTAGAATGAGGAGTTTAGGGCCTTCCATGACGTCGCGGCTTGTGATTGGTCGCGTGGCGGTCACATGAGCGGCACGCGACCAATCAGAAGCCGTGACGTCATGGAAGGCCCTAAACGCGCTCATTTTAAGCAAAGAAGGCTGCCGGTTACCAGCGGTGATGTCCAGGGGCCTCCGGAGAGGTGAGTATATCAATATTTTTTATTTTAATTCTTTATTGTACACATTAATATGGATCCGATACCGATTCCCGATACCACAAAAGTATCGGAACTCGGTATCGGAATACCGATACCGCAAGTATCGGCCGATACCCGATACTTGCGGTATCGGAATGCTCAACACTACATATGACTCCTCCTGTTCCTCCTTCTCCTCTTGTTCCACCACCTGACTCCGAATACTGTTTAAGGTGTGCTCCAGCATGTAAATCACTGGAATAGTCATGCTGATAATGGCATCGTCAGCACTAAACATCTTTGTCGCTATTTCAAAACTGTGCAGAAGGGTGCATAGGTTCCTGATCTGAGACCACTCCTGCAGTGTGATTTGCCCCATCTCCGGATCTCGTTGGCCAAGGCTATACGTCATAACGTATTGCACCAGGGCTCATCGGTGCTGCCACAGTCGCTGCAACATGTGCAGAGTTGAATTCCACGTTGTGGGCACATCGCATTTCAGCCGGTGAACTGGCAGGCCCAACGACCTCTGTAGAAATGTAAGTCGTTGAGCTACGGGATGCGAACGGCGGAAGTGAGCACACAGTGACCGTGCTGTCATGATCCCAATGGCAGGGGATCACAAAAGGACAAGCACACAAAAAACAGAACAAGCTCTAGGGTGATGGAAACTGAGCTGACCGCGATCCTGAACCTAATTCACAACACTAGCAGTAGCCGGGGAACGTGCCTACGATGATTCTAGACGTCTCGCGCCAGCCGAAGGACTTGCTTCCCCTATTAGAAGAAACAAAGACCTCTCTTGCCTCCAGAGAAACACCCCACAGAAATAGCAGCCCCCCACATGTAATGACGGTGAAATGAGAGGAAAGCACATACGTAGTAATGAAAACAGATTCAGCAAAATGAGGCCCGCTAAAACTAGATAGCAGAGGATACAAAAGTGAACTGCGCAGTCAGCGAAAAACCCTACAAAAAACCATCCTGAAATTACCTGAACTCATGTGCCAACTCATGGAACATGAGGAGCAATATCAGCCCACTAGAGCAACCAGCAACAAGGAATCACATAACTGCAAGCTGGACTAAAACAAAAATAAAGCAAAACGTGGAACAGGAAAATCAAAAACTTAGCTTGATGATTACAGAAGCGGGAAGCAGAGGTAACAAGACACACTGATTACATTGATCGCCGGCGAGGAAATGACAAGAAAGCCAGGTTAAATAGGAAACTCCCATATCCTGATAGAACAGGTGGACACCAGAGACCGCAGAGAACACAAGTCACCCAGTACCATCTGTAACCACCAGAGGGAGCCCAAAAACAGAATCCACAACAGTACCCCCCCTTGAGGAGGGGTCACAGAACCCTCACGAGAACCACCAGGGCGACCAGGATGAGCCCTATGAAATGCACGGACCAAATCAGCAGCATGAACATCAGAGGCAACCACCCAAGAATTATCCTCCTGACCATAACCCTTCCACTTGACCAAATACTGAAGTTTCCGTCTGGAAACACGAGAATCCAAGATCTTCTCCACAACATACTCCAATTCTCCCTCCACCAGCACCGGAGCAGGAGGCTCAAGCGAAGGAACAACAGGTACCTCATACTTCCGCAACAACGACCGATGGAACACATTATGAATAGCAAACGATGCCGGGAGATCCAAACGAAACGACACATGGTTAAGAATTTCCAAGATCCTATAGGGACCGATAAACCGAGGCTTGAACTTAGGAGAAGAGACCTTCATAGGAACAAAACGAGAAGACAACCACACCAAGTCGCCAACACGAAGTCGAGGACCCACGCGGCGACGGCGATTAGCAAACTGCTGAGCCCTCTCCTGGGACAACTTCAAATTGTCCACCACATGACTCCAAATCTGATGCAACCTATCCACCACCATGTCCACTCCAGGACAATCAGAAGGCTCCACCTGACCAGAGGAAAAACGAGGATGAAACCCCGAATTACAAAAGAAAGGAGAAACCAAGGTAGCAGAACTAGCCCAATTATTAAGGGCAAATTCGGCAAGCGGCAAAAAGGTAACCCAGTCATCTTGATCAGCAGAAACAAAACACCTTAAATAAGTTTCCAAGGTCTGATTAGTTCGTTCCGTCTGGCCATTCGTCTGAGGATGGAATGCAGACGAAAAGGACAAATCAATGCCCATCTTAGCACAGAACGTCCGCCAAAATCTAGACACAAACTGGGATCCCCGTCAGAAACAATGTTCTCCGGAATCCCATGCAAACGAACCACGTTTTGAAAAAACAGAGGGACCAACTCAGAGGAGGAAGGTAACTTAGGCAAGGGGACCAGATGAACCATCTTAGAAAAGCGGTCACACACAACCCAGATGACGGACATTTTTTGAGAGACAGGGAGATCCGAAATAAAGTCCATGGAAATGTGCGTCCAAGGCCTCTTCGGGATAGGCAAAGGTGACAACAATCCACTGGCCCGAGAACAGCAAGGCTTAGCCCGAGCGCAAACTTCACAAGACTGCACAAAAGAACGCACATCCCTCGACAAGGAAGGCCACCAAAAAGACCTGGCCATCAAGTCTCTAGTACCAAATATTGCAGGATGACCTGCCAACGCAGAAGAATGGACCTCGAAGATGACTCTACTGGTCCAATTATCCGGAACAAACAGTCTTTCAGGCGGACAACGATCAGGTTTATCCGCCTGAAACTCCTGCAAAGCACGTCGCAAGTCTGGGAAGACAGCCGACAAAATCACCCCATCCCTAAGGATACCAGTGGGCTCAGAATTTCCAGGGGAATCAGGCACAAAACTCCTAGAAAGAGCATCCGCCTTCACATTCTTTGAACCTGGCAGATATGAAACCACAAAATCGAAACGGGAGAAAAACAGTGACCAACGAGCCTGTCTAGGATTCAGACGCTTGGCAGACTCAAGGTAAATCAGATTTTTGTGATCAGTCAAGACCACCACACGATGTCTAGCACCCTCAAGCCAATGACGCCACTCCTCAAATGCCCACTTCATGGCCAAAAGCTCCCGATTACCAACATCATAATTCCGCTCAGTGGGCGAAAACTTTCTAGAAAAGAACGCACATGGCTTCATCACCGAGCAATCGGAGCTTCTCTGTGACAAAACCGCCCCCGCTCCAATCTCAGAAGCATCAACCTCAACCTGAAAAGGAAGCAAAACATCTGGCTGACGCAACACAGGAGCAGAAGAAAACCGGCGCTTAAGTTCCTGAAAGGCCTCCACAGCCGCAGGAGACCAATCAGCAACATCAGCACCCTTCTTAGTCAGATCCGTCAAAGGCTTAACAACACTAGAAAAATTAGTTATGAAACGACGATAAAAATTAGCAAAGCCCAAGAACTTCTGTAGACTCTTAAGAGATGTAGGCTGCGTCCAGTCACAAATAGCTTGAACCTTGACGGGATCCATCTCAATAGTAGAAGGGGAAAAAATATACCCCAAAAAAGAAATCTTCTGGACTCCAAAGAGACACTTTGAACCTTTTACAAAGAAAGAATTGGCCCGCAGGACCTGAAACACCTTCCTGACCTGCTGAACATGGGACTCCCAGTCATCAGAAAAAACCAAAACATCATCCAAATACACAATCATAAATTTATCCAGATATTCACGGAAAATATCGTGCATAAAGGACTGGAAGACAGAAGGAGCATTAGAAAGTCCAAAAGGCATCACCAAATACTCAAAATGGCCCTCAGGCGTATTAAATGCGGTTTTCCACTCATCACCCTGCTTAATCCGCACAAGATTATACGCACCCCGAAGATCAATCTTAGTGAACCATTTAGCCCCCTTAATGCGAGCGAACAAATCAGTCAACAATGGCAAAGGATACTGATATTTGACCGTAATCGTATTCAAAAGACGATAATCTATACAAGGCCTCAAGGAACCATCTTTTTTGGCCACGAAAAAAAAACCTGCTCCCAAAGGGGACGAAGATGGACGGATATGTCCCTTTTCCAAGGACTCCTTAACATAATTCCGCATAGCAGTATGCTCTGGCACTGACAGATTGAACAAACGACCTTTAGGAAATTTACTGCCAGGAATCAAATCTATAGCACAATCGCAATCCCTGTGAGGAGGAAGCGAATTGAGCTTAGGCTCCTCAAAAACATCCCGATAATCAGACAAAAATACAGGAACCTCAGAAGGAGTAGATGAAGCGATAGAAATCGGAGGTGCATCATCATGAACCCCCTGACATCCCCAGCTTAACACAGACATCGTTTTCCAGTCCAAGACTGGGTTATGAGTTTGTAACCATGGCAGACCAAGCACTAAGACATCATGTAAATTATACAGTACCAGGAAGCAAATCACCTCCTGATGAACGGGAGTCATACGCATGGTCACGTGTGTCCAGTACTGAGGTTTATTCATAGCCAAAGGTGTAGAGTCAATTCCTTTCAAAGGAATAGGGACTTCCAGAGGCTCAAGACTAAACCCACAGCGGTTGGCAAATGACCAATCCATAAGACTCAGGGCAGCGCCTGAATCCACATAGGCATCGACGGAAATGGCTGATAATGAACAAGTCAGAGTCACAGACAGAATGAACTTAGACTGTAAAGTACTAATGGCAACAGACTTATCAACCTTTTTTGTGCGTTTAGAGCAAGCTGATATAACATGAGCTGAATCACCACAATAAAAACACAATCCATTTTTCCGCCTATAGTTTTGCCGTTCACTTCTGGACTGAATTCTATCACATTGCATTGTCTCAGGTGCCTGTTCAGAAGATACCGCCAAATGGTGCACAGGTTTGCGCTCCCGTAAACGCCGATCAATCTGAATAGCCATAGTCATAGACTCATTCAGACCTGTAGGCGCCGGGAACCCCACCATAACATCTTTAATGGCCTCAGAAAGGCCATCTCTGAATTTTGCAGCCAGAGTGCACTCATTCCACTGAGTAAGCACCGACCACCTCCGAAATTTCTGACAATATATTTCTGCTTCATCTTGCCCCTGAGAGAGAGCCAATAAAGCTTTTTCAGCCTGAATCTCTAGGTTAGGTTCCTCATAGAGCAAACCCAATGCCAGAAAAAACGCATCCACATTGAGCAACGCAGGATCCCCTGGTGCCAATGCAAATGCCCAATTCTGAGGGTCACCCCGCAGGAAAGAGATTACAATTTTGACTTGCTGAGCAGGGTCTCCAGAGGAGCGAGATTTCAAAGAAAGAAACAACTTGCAATTGTTCCTAAAATTCAGAAAACTAGATCTATCTCCAGAAAAAAACTCTGGGATAGGAATTCTAGGTTCAGACATAGGAGCATGTACAACAAAATCTTGTATATTTTGAACCTTAGCAGCAAGATTATTCAGGCTGGAAGCCAAACTCTGGACGTCCATGATAAACAGCTGAGGTCAGAGCCATTCAAGGATTAAGAGGAGGTAAGACACAGCCAGGCTGTAAGTAAGGCTAGGCAGCAACCTCTGAGGGAAGGAAAAAAAAAAAAAAAAAAAAACTTCCTCACACTACTTTTCCTCCTACTTCAGCCAATACCACTTTTCTGGCCGGCGATACTGTCATGATCCCAATGGCAGGGGATCACAAAAGGACAAGCACACAAAAAAACAGAACAAGCTCTAGGGTGATGGAAACTGAGCTGACCGCGATCCTGAACCTAATTCACAACACTAGCAGTAGCCGGGGAACGTGCCTACGATGATTCTAGACGTCTCGCGCCAGCCGAAGGACTAGCTTCCCCTATTAGAAGAAACAAAGACCTCTCTTGCCTCCAGAGAAACACCCCACAGAAATAGCAGCCCCCCACATGTAATGACGGTGAAATGAGAGGAAAGCACATACGTAGTAATGAAAACAGATTCAGCAAAATGAGGCCCGCTAAAACTAGATAGCAGAGGATACAAAAGTGAACTGCGCAGTCAGCGAAAAACCCTACAAAAAACCATCCTGAAATTACCTGAACTCATGTGCCAACTCATGGAACATGAGGAGCAATATCAGCCCACTAGAGCAACCAGCAACAAGGAATCACATAACTGCAAGCTGGACTAAAACAAAAATAAAGCAAAACGTGGAACAGGAAAATCAAAAACTTAGCTTGTCCTGATGATTACAGAAGCGGGAAGCAGAGGTAACAAGACACACTGATTACATTGATCGCCGGCGAGGAAATGACAAGAAAGCCAGGTTAAATAGGAAACTCCCATATCCTGATAGAACAGGTGGACACCAGAGACCGCAGAGAACACAAGTCACCCAGTACCATCTGTAACCACCAGAGGGAGCCCAAAAACAGAATCCACAACACCGTGCCCTCTGCAGAAGCCCATCTAGTCCAGGATAGTTGGACAGTCACCGACATGTAACGCCCCTGTCCATGTCTACTCGTCCAAGTGTCTGTGGTGAAATGCACTCTGTCACACACACAGTTTCTCAAGGATGTGGTGATTTTGTGTGTGACATGCTGGTGTAGTACAGGCACAGCTTTCTTTGAGAAGAAGTGGCGACTGGGCATTTGGTACTGGTGCACTGCGACAGACATAAGGTCTCGGAAATCCTCTGTGTCCACCAGGCCGGAAGGCAGCATTTTTGTAGCCAACAGCTTGCAGATGGTGAAATTCAACCTCTTAGCTTTGTCATGGCTAGGAGGAAATGGTCTTTTACTTGTCCACATCTGAGGGACTGAGGGCTGGCTGCCGTGCTTAGACGGAGTTGAGTAGGATGTCCCCAGCAAACTGCTGGTCTGTGAGAAAGGTGCAGGCGGAGATGTTATGTTGCCTTGATCAAAATGTGGTCTCGATGTCGGAGAGCGCTCAACACCAGCAGAAGTTTCCACTTGCAAATGTCCTGATGACCTGCCAATCACACTGGCTGTTGCGGGTAAAGAGGTGGAAGGTGTGCGTCCAAAACCATGTGCGACTGCTGTCCCCACAGTCACAGAGGATGAAGAGGACGCGGATGCACTTGATGGGGCAGACGGTGGTTGACCCGGCCCACTATTCCGCATTGTAGCTCAGTGAGGTTCCCACTGCAACTTATGCCTCATATCCATGTGACGGTTCATGCATGAAGTACTCAAGCTAGTCATTTTTTTGCCTCTACTGAGATTTTGGTGACAAATCTTACGGACAACATGAGTTGGGTCATCCTTTGTGATGTAAAAAAAGGCACAGTTGGGGTTGAGATGCAGTTGTTGACGTGCTTCCAGTACTCTGTCTCTGTCCAGGAAGGCACAACCTCACCTCGTCATCAGATTCGTCATTAGCATCCTCCTCCATCTCCTCTGCTGACCTCATGGACTGGCGGACTGTGAGTTGACAGTAAGTGAGGTCTGCAACCTCGTCATCATCATCCTGTGTGTTCTCACACCCGTCGTCCTCAGAGCCAACCTCTTCCTGCCTTGACCGAAAAGTCAAGTTTTCGTTCCAATCAGGTATCTCAGTCCCATCATCATCTTCCTCATTGTCTCCACCAACAGGAGTTACAGTTTGGGAACGAGGGTCTACATTACGCTCAGAACCTTCTTTATCTAGGCCTGGATCCGACGCACAAAGATTCTGGGCATCAGTGCAGATCATTTCCTCGTCTGGATTCACAGAAGCTCTGGAGCAGACATCTGATTCCCAGGCTATAGTATGAGTAAACAGCTCTGCAGACTCAACCATCTGTGCTACTCCATACTCAGACGGGTGGCTGGAGACTTGGGAGCTGTGAGGAAACAAGTGTGATTGGGGTGACAACTCTGAGGACTGAAGTAGTTGTGATGTTGAAGTTGACATGGAGGAGAGCCCACTTGAACGAGCACTTGATATCCGTTCAAGCACCTGCTGTTTTCGTGCCTCTTCTGGAATTTGGCAATGCTTGTAGCGATGGTCGTAAGAAAGGGATATCAGATTGTCCACGAAGAGAAGTAGACATCTTACTTTGGCTGGAAGATGGTCTTCTGCAGATATTACTGTTGCTTTACCACCTACCCCACGGACACAACCTTTTTTTCCCTTTCCAACATGCCTATTCCCCTTTCCACCAGCACCAGGCCTTTTGCCACTCATTTTAGTGCTTAACTAATTGGCAACTCTGTATCTGTAGTTGTTGGCACAAAAACCGATGGATGAAAACCAAGCAGAACTGAGTGGCCAAACTGTGGTACCAGGCCCAAAAGGATTTACTGGATTAGATGCAGTAAAAATTTAAATACACAGGCGGTGTAGCTAGCTTCACAGGCGGGCTACTCCGCTGACGTGCAGACACTGCTCCTAGGCCCAAAACTATTTACTGGTTAGATGCAGTAAAAATTTAGATACACAGGCGGTGTAGTTAGCTTCACAGGCAGGCTACTCCGCTGACGTGCAGACACTGCTCCTAGGCCCAAAACTATTTACTGGGTTAGATGCAGTAAAAATTTAGATACACAGGCGGTGTAGCTAGCTTCACAGGCGGACTACTCAGATGACTATCAGACAATGCTACTAAGCCCAAAAGGATTTACTGGGTTAGATGCAGTAAAAATTTAGATACACAGGTGGTGTAGCTAGTTTCACAGGCGGGCTACTCCGCTGACGTGCAGACACTGCTACTAAGCCCAAAAAGATTTACTGGGTTAGATGCAGTAAAAATTTAGATACACAGGCCTGCAGACACTGCTCCTAGGCCCAAAACAATTTACTGGGTTAGATGCAGTAAAAATTTAGATCACAGGTGGTGTAGTTAGCTTCACAGGCGATCTACTCCGCTGACGTGCAGACACTGCTCCTAGGCCCAAAACTATTTTAAGCAAATTGTTCGAGTTCGTCGAACGACTCGAACACCGCCCAAAACAGCTCGAATTTGAAATTGGCGAACAGTTTGACTCGAACACCGCTCATCTCTAATAAAGAGTGATAATCAGTGGAAGTCATGAGGATCGTATTAAGGGTAGCTCTAGCGACACCTTAAGCTTTGGTTACATGGGCTATGTTCCCTTCCATATCTTATCAGTTTGTTTGGTTTTTTTTCAATGACATGCTTCAACAGTACATTATACCTGTTAGATATATATGATCCAAAAATATATTATTCAGAGTAAAGACAGCTAGCAGTATTTATAATACAAAAAATGGATCAAAGCAACTCCAGCCATATATGAGCCAAAGCAAATTTTAATAAGTGCTATTGATAGCCAAGTGATGTACATAAAACCTATTAAAAATGGAGAAAAGGCAGTATAAGAAGGTGGGCTACGTCAATTGACACAGACAGACTGCTATACTTATATGAAAAACTAAATAGTCAATACAGGCCATGTATTACGACATAGATCTATGATCAAAAAGTTTGCTACACGTGTTAAACATATACATTAAGTTGCCTTCTCCTTTTAGCATACACATGCGCCTCATATAAAGAACATCATGGTCAATACTTCAGACACAAATAGGAAATGGTCAACATGTATATCACAAATTATACCCATAGTACAAACAGGTGTAAGTGCCAATATCAGGGTCCACCCTGGGAAGGGTCCACAACGTGCGTTTTGCAATGTTTAGTAAATCGTCTCCTTGGGCACCATGGACCCCAATGGGCTGAATGAGACATTAAGCTTTGTACCCTTCCTGTAGGCATCCAACTCCCAGTCTCTTGTTTCTTTTATTTATTTACATAATTTTTTAATTTTTTTTTATAATCACAGGTTTTTGATTTGCTAACCAGTTGCTCCCCCATTTTCTGATAGTTTGCAGCCCGGCTCTTGACATTGGCTCTTGACATTGTTCATAAACTTTCATTCTCTGGCATTCATGATTTCACATTCAGTGGCAACCATTTAGGGATACTATTAAACAGGGTGGAATGACTTTGTCTAAAACAGACAACTTTACATAGTGTAGTATTGTATGTATTCTTTTATTGTTGGACAATTGAATTGTATATGTATATACCATAATTATTTGTTAATATGTCCTCGTAGTTCTGATGGGCTGTGTATTATGTATAAGCTCAAATCATCCGTATTCTTTTATGATGCAATCTAGTTGCCAGTGACCATTTTGAAACTTTAAAATATATTAGATTATGATTACTGAGGAATTTGCCCGCCCTTGTTTGCTGAGGTGCGCTGGAGCCATGATGGCGGACCCCTCCCGCACATGTGTGGACTGGCCGTGAGGCCGTGTATGATGTTTGGGGTGCGTGTGTGGGGGAGTGCTCATGTGCCACCCTGCTCCGCATTATTGGCTAACGCTGGGGTGTTTGATCAGCACTAATGGTATTTATACCCTCAAGGGGAGGTTGGAGGTACTGGACCTTCCTCTGATGAAGCAACATACCTAAACATTGTGAAGCGTGCATTGGGGACCCTTTCCAGGGTGGACCGTGATATTGGCACACACACCTGTTTGTACTATGGGTATAATTTGTGACATACGTTACTTGTTACTTGCAGTCCTTGAGCAGCCGATCGAGGGTGCATACTGCTGTGCGAGATGTGAGCACGTTGTGCATTTGGAAACCCAGATTCTGACTCTAAATGTGCAGCTGGCAACACTGAGATCCATAGACAATATGGAGAGGAGTCTTCTGCTCACGGAGCAGACGCTCAATGGGACAGATGAGGGGGGGGATGGTAGGATGGAGCTGCAGGATGGTGAAGTAGCAAGCTGGGTGACAGTTAGGAAGCGGGGTAGAGGGAAGAGTGCTAGGGAGGCTAGTCCTGATCTGGAACACCCCAATAAGTTTGCTAAGTTGGCAGATGAGGGGGGTGCCAGTACAGGGGTAGCACTGCTGCAGCCAGGCATGTCCTCTGAAAGCCGGAGGAGTGACTGCTCCAGTAAGGAGGGAATGAGGAGAGCAGGGCAGGCCAGACAGGTGCTGGTAGTGGGAGACTCAATTATTAGGGGAACAGATAGGGCAATCTGTCACAATGACAGGGATCGTCGAATGGTGTGCTGCCTACCTGGTGCTCGAGTCCGACACATCGCTGATCGGGTGGACAGATTATTGGGAGGGGCTGGTGAGGACCCAGCGGTCATGGTGCACATTGGGACAAATGACAAAGTTAGAGGTAGGTGGAAGGTCCTTAAAGATGATTTCAGGGAATTAGGCTGCAAGCTGAAAGCAAGGACCTCCAACGTGGTATTTTCCGAAATACTGCCTGTACCACGTGCCACACCAGAGAGGCAACGGGAGATTAGGGAGGTTAATAAGTGGCTCAAGAATTGGTGTAAGAAGGAGGGGTTTGGGTTCCTGCAGAACTGGGCCGACTTCTCAGTTGGCTACAGGCTCTACGCTAGGGACGGGCTGCACCTCAATGGGGAGGGTGCAGCTGTGTTGGGGAGAAAATGGCTAGAAGGTTGGAGGAGTGTTTAAACTAGGAATTGGGGGGGAGGGTATTCAATTTATAGGAGGGGAAGATAGTGCAGACAGAGACCTGGGCACAAGTAAGGAAGTTGGGGGTGGCGGTGGCATGGGGGGTGGGGTTAGAACAGTTAATAATTTAAGAAAGAATAGAGGTACAGAGAGGAACATCAAGTGCATGTATACTAATGCCAGAAGCCTCGCCAACAAAATGGACGAATTAGAACTAATGTTGTTGGAGCATAATTATGACATGATGGGGATATCTCAAACGTGGCTGGATGAGAGCCATGACTGGGCTGTTAACTTGCAGGGCTATAGCCTGTTCAGAAATGACCATACAGATAAGCGAGGGGGAGGGGTGTGTCTGTATGTAAAATCATCCTTAAAACCCATCCTGCGTGATAATATAGGTGAATTGAATGAAAATGTAGAATCCCTGTGGGTGGAGATAAGGGGAGGGGGAAAAAAATAATAAATTACTGATAGGGGTTTGTTATAAATCTCCAAAAATAATGGAAGCAATGGATAATATCCTCGTAAAGCAAATAGATGAAGCTGCGACTCAAGGAGAAGTCATTATTATGGGGGACTTCAACTACCCTGAAATAGATTGGGAAACCTGCAGTTCCAGCAAAGGTAATCGGTTTTTGACAACTATGAGAGACAATTACCTTTCACAACTGGTTCAGGACCCAACAAGAAGGGGGGCACTGCTAGACCTAATATTAACCAACAGGCCAGACCGCATATCAAATATAAGTGTTGGGGGTCACTTGGGAAATAGCGATCACAAAATAATAAGTTTTCATGTATCCTTTAATAAGATTTGTAGTAGAGGGCTTACAAGGACACTAAACTTCAGGAGGGCAAATTTCCAACGGATGAGAGAGGATCTTGGTGCAATTAACTGGGACGATATACTGAGACATAAAAATACACAAAGAAAATGGGAGACGTTTATTAGCATCCTGGATAGGACCTGTGCACAGTATATACCGTATGGGAATAAACATACTAGGAATAGGAGGAAACCAATATGGCTAAATAGAGCTGTAAGGGGCGCAATAAGTGACAAAAAGAAAGCATTTCGAGAATTAAAGGAAGTAGGTAGTGATGAGGCATTAAATAAATACAAAAAATTAAATAAATTCTGTAAAAAGCAAATCAAGGCAGCAAAGATTGAGACAGAGAGACTCATTGCCAGAGAAAGTAAAAATAATCCTAAAATATTCTTTAACTACTTAAATAGTAAGAAACTAAAAAATGATAGTGTTGGCTCCCTTAAAAATAGTCTGGGTGAAATGGTGGATGAGGATGAGGATGAGGAAAATGCCAAAATGCTAAATGACTTTTTTCATCAGTATTTACACAAGAAAATCCCATGGCAGACAAAATGACTAGTGATAAAAATTCCCAATTAAATGTCACCGGCTTAACCCAGCAGGAAGTGCGGCGGCGTCTAAAAATCACTAAAATTGACAAATCTCCGGGCCCGGATGGGATACACCCTCGAGTACTGCAGGAATTAAGTACAGTCATTGATAGACCATTATTTTTAATCTTTAGAGACTCCATAATAACAGGGTCTGTACCACAGGACTGGCGTATAGCAAATGTGGTGCCAATATTCAAAAAGGGGACAAAAACTGAACTCGGAAATTATCGGCCAGTAAGCTTAACCTCTACTGTGGGTAAAATCCTGGAGGGAATTCTAAGGGATGCTATACTGGAGTATCTGAAGAGGAATAACCTCATGACCCAGTATCAGCACGGGTTTACTAGGGACCGTTCATGTCAGACTAATTTGATCAGTTTCTATGAAGAGGTAAGTTCCGGATTGGACCAAGGGAACCCAGTGGATGTAGTGTATATGGACTTTTCAAAAGCTTTTGATACGGTGCCACACAAAAGGTTGATACATGAAATGAGAATAATGGGGATAGGGGAAAATATGTGCAAGTGGGTTGAGAGCTGGCTCAGGGATAGAAAACAAAGGGTGGTTATTAATGGAGCACACTCGGACTGGGTAGCGGTTAGCAGTGGGGTACCACAGGGGTCAGTATTGGGCCCTCTTCTTTTTAACATATTTATTAATGACCTTGTAGGGGGCATTCAGAGTAGAATTTCAATATTTGCAGATGACACTAAACTCTGCAGGGTAATTAATACAGAGGAGGACAATTTTATATTACAGGATGATTTATGTAAACTAGAAGCTTGGGCTGATAAATGGCAAGTGAGCTTTAATGGGGATAAATGTAAGGTCATGCACTTGGGTAGAAGTAATAAGATGTATAACTATGTGCTTAATTCTAAAACTCTGGGCAAAACCGTCAATGAAAAAGACCTGGGTGTATGGGTGGATGACAAAATCATATTCAGTGGCCAGTGTCAGGCAGCTGCTACAAAGGCAAATAAAATAATGGGATGCATTAAAAGAGGCATAGATGCTCATGAGAACATAATTTTACCTCTATACAAGTCACTAGTGCGACCACACTTAGAATACTGTGCACAGTTCTGGTCTCCGGTGTATAAGAAAGACATAGCTGAACTAGAGCGGGTGCAGAGAAGAGCGACCAAGGTTATTAGAGGACTGGGGGGTCTGCAATACCAAGATAGGTTATTACACTTGGGGCTATTTAGTTTGGGAAAACGAAGACTAAGGGGTGATCTTATGTTAATGTATAAATATATGAGGGGACAGTACAAAGACCTTTCTGATGATCTTTTTAATCATAGAACTGAAACAGGGACAAGGGGACATCCTCTGCGTTTGGAGGAAAAAAGGTTTAAGCATAATAGCAGACGCGGATTCTTTACTGTAAGAGCAGTGAGACTATGGAACTCTCTGCCATATGATGTTGTAATGAGTGATTCATTACTTAAATTTAAGAGGGGACTGGATACCTTTCTGGAAAAGTATAATGTTACAGGGTATATACACTAGATTCCTTGATAGGGCGTTGATCCAGGGAACTAGTCTGATTGCCGTATGTGGAATCGGGAAGGAATTTTTTTCCCCAATGTGGAGCTTACTCTTTGCCACATGGGTTTTTTTTGCCTTCCTCTGGATCAACATGTTAGGGCATGTTAGGTTAGGCTATGGGTTGAATTAGATGGACTTTAAGTCTTCCTTCAACCTTAATAACTATTTCTTATTTGCAACTGATGTATTTACAGTCATTTTGACCATGATGTTCTTTACATGAGGTGCACATGTCTGCTAAAAGGATTTGACCTCCACCATACTATTACTGCAGAGGTCGGTACCCCCGCTTTGATGTGGGCTGTGGCAGTGAGCCCGCATCAAAGCCGGCACATGTCAGCTGTTTTGAACAGCTGACATGTGCCTGCAATAGTGACGGGTGGAATCGCGATCCACCCGCTGCTATTAAATAGTTAAATGCCGCTGTCAAACGCTGACAGCGGCATTTAACCAGCGCTTCTGGCCATTGGGCTGGAAATGAGCGCATCGCCAACCCCCGTCACATGATCGGGGTCAGCGATGCGTCGGCATAGCAACCAGAGGTCGACGACCATAGCAAGCCTGTAATTCAGCTACATAGGAGCGATCTGATGGTCACTGCTATGTAGCAGAGCTGGTCAGGCTATGCCAGCTTCTAGCCTCCTATAGAGGCTATTGAAGCATGGCAAAAGTAAAAAAAAAGTTTAAAAAATATGAAAAAAATAAAAAAAATACAAGTCTAAATCACCCCCCTTTCGCCTCATTCAAAATAAAACAATAAAAAAATCAAACCAACACATATTTGGTATCGCCGCATTCAGAATCGCCCGATCTATCAATAAAAAAAAAAACATTAACCTGAAACAGCGTAGCAAGAAAAAAATTTGAAACGCCAGAATTATGGTTTTTTTGGTCGCTGCGACATTGCATTAAAATGCATTAAAGGGCGGTCAAAAGAACGTATCTGCACCAAAATGCTATAATTAAAAACGCCAGCTCAGCATGCAAAAAATAAGCCCTCACCTGACCCCAGATCACGAAAAATGGAGACGCTATGGGTATTGGAAAATTGCGCAATTTGTTTTTTTGTTTACCACTTAGATAAAACGTAACCTAGACATGTTTGGTGTGTATGAACTTGTAAGGACCTGGAGAATCTTAATGGCATAATGGTCCATATTAGAATATAGTGAACCTAGCAAAAAAGCCAAACAAAAAACAAGTGTGGGACTGCACTTTTTTTGCAATTTCACCACAGTTGGAATGTTTGTTTCCTGTTTTCTAGTAATGCTAAAACCAATGCTGTCTTTCAAAAATGCAACTTGTCCCTCAAAAAACAAGCCCTCACATGGCCATATTGACGGAAAATTAAAAAAGTTATGGCTCTGGAAAGGAGGGTAGCGAAAAACGAGAATGCAAAAACGGAAAAGGGCAAGGTCTTGAAGGGGTTAATACATGCTTTTATTCACCATTTTGTTTTTCATACACGTATGCCAACCTGTTTGTATCAATTGACGTAGTTTATGACAGTGATACTGATGAGGAGTGAATGATTGTATAAACCACCTTCTGTTCTTTGTGACATGAACTGTAGACGAGCATTGATTGACTTTCTACATTGCTGATTAGTGTTCATTGTGGGCAATATAAAAGTGCTCTAAGACTAAGGCCCCCTTCACACATCAGTGTGTCCAGTATGTGTTGTGACAGTTTCCACACGTAGCAGAGACACTTACATACGTAGATCCATTCAAATCTATGGGTCTGCGCACATGTCAGTGTGTTTCCACAGACCATGTGTCCGTGTGCAATGCACCTTGACATGCCCGTTTTTTGCCTGCAGCACAGGCCGCAATATGTCTTGCACACTGATGACACATGGATTACATCCGTGTGTCATCAGTGTGACACGTACTGACACCTGAGAAAAGCAGTACAGATAGCACTGCTCCCAGGCGCCGGGTGCTGAATACAGTTCTCATCATTGTCGCTTGATCTCCCTGCGATCAGCGAAACCAGGCAACACTGATGAGACTTGTAGTCAGCTTTGGCTGTCTGTGTATCGCACGTAATAAACAAATAGTTTAGCGTGGGGTCGCAGTTAACTTTCCTAACCAGCTGAGGGAAAGCTGACAGCTGGGAGCTGGTGTTAATATTTTGGAAATGTAATGAATTATTGTGACCTGTAGGAATGAAATTGGGCTTTTCAGTGTAAAGTTACTGCATGATATCACTCCTTTGTCTGGGCTGCTGCTCCATTTTCGTTTTATTAGAGAGATCAGGTTCTTTAATAGGATACAGTATAATAAATCACCACCGTTGATGCAGATTTTACAAACATTGAGTATCTACAGTGTCTGCCAAATTCCTGTAGCATAATTGTAATTGGAAGTAATATCTGTCTAAGAAGCTCAGATTAGTAGATTTCAGTATTTTATATCCTACTTAAAGGGTTTTTCCATCTTCTAAGATAGGTATATTAGCAAAGCAAGGAACTTTGAAAAACACTTTTTATGAAATATTTGACTCAGTTCTCCTGCTAGTACAGATGAGCAAAAAAGTTTGCACTGCACTGGTTCGGTGTTCAGTCCAGACCTCAGTAGCAGCCGGACCAGGTCTCATTGCTGGTCTGGTCCTGCAGACAGGACTGGACATTGGACCACGGCAGCATTCACTTTGCACCCAGCATCCTTGGCCTGGGATTCTGAGTGCCGCTTGAGCTTCCTTATTCTTAATAATAAGAACATTTGGGATAAGGGTTGTGGTGGCCGGGGGTAAATAAGGTTGAGTTTGTTATTTTTGCACACAGAGGTCTAAGAACTTTTAAACACTGAAAGTAACAAATCTGTTTAATCTTAGTTTAGAAGTTTCTAGTATTAAGGTTTGTTAAATCAAAAGGAAAAAAGGATTTAAACGCTGGTTGAAAAAATGAACAGTATTTATTATTTATAATGATTTGCTAAAATGGAACCATCATATTCCACAGCACTTCACAGACATCTTCATTACTGTCCCCATTGGGGCTTACACTCTAAATCCCCCTATGAAACCCCACACAAACACGGGGAGAAAAGCCAGGACCCCAACCCTGTAAGGCTACGGCGCTAACCGTGAAGCCACTGTGCTGCCCAGCACTACTATATGCATCAAAAGAAGGAAGACTAGCATCTACCCTGGGGCATTATGCAGAGCGTCGGCGTCCTTCAGCCATGGTTGATTTCATTATTGACAGTAGGTAAAATGTGCAGGGTGCATTGCTGACAATGTTTGTGCTGACCACATTTTCCCCTCAGTATTTACGGTATGTTCTCTCTTCAGCTTCCTCCTAGATCAATTTGTATCAATATTAAATAATGAGTCAGTTGGTTTTTCACTGAGAAACAGACAAGCAAGTGAGTGCACAGGGTTGCTGACTATCGGAGAGTCAAGTACCTCCAGTCAGCATTCTGCCGGCAGAATTGATTAAGCACAACCCAGTGACATTATCATTTCGCTGCTTTGGATCTGTAGTGAAAGACCAGTTATCAACACTGATGTATAAATGTTCATCTAAGAACTAATTGCATTGTGTGTGTATTATATTAGAACACGTGTAACCAGTGTGTATCCTATCACACACTTAACTGGTATGTATGTGCATGAATACAGTTATAAGACATATTCCTCCCTCTGCTATATATATATAGTGAACCTGACATCTCAGTCATGCTGCTCGGACCATGGGCTGCTGGAATCAGAGACTGGCTCCTGCATTCTAGTCATATAGCTGACCGTGAGGCACAAGGTGACTAGTCGAATAGGCAGGTCTCCCTCTGCTGCTCCCATTCCGCTCAGCCACACTGACAGGTCTCTCCGTATGTATGTTCCCTTTATTAGGTCTCTCCGTATGTATGTTCCCTTTATTAGGTCTCTCCGTATGTATGTTCCCTTTATTAGGTCTCTCCGTATGTATGTTCCCTTTATTAGGTCTCTCCGTATGTATGTTCCCTTTATTAGGTCTCTCCGTATGTATGTTCCCTTTATTAGGTCTCTCAGCATGTATGTTCCCTTTATTAGGTCTCTCAGCATGTATGTTCCCTTTATTAGGTCTCTCCGTATGTATGTTCCCTTTATTGTCACAGTGCAAATGAAGCTTTGTAGTAGAGGCTGTATTCATTATCATTTTTAAACAGAAAGTAATTGGAAATGTTAAGTCCTTCTTCTCAGTCCCTGGCTTACTAGAGGTAGGGATCCAGAGTAAATGACACGCAAACAAGGTATTGTGTGATCATGTACAGGGGAAGCCCAGGAGCACATCTCTCTCTCTGGGCTTTGCCCTCCCTTTATATAGAAAAGAATTATTCTTTTACAGACATGCGCACAAGCGCTCATATTTCACTATCTCTTACATAAACAATCTATACCAGTCTTTATCAGTAGAAAGTTACATCATCTGGAAGGTGAATAAAGGCTGCTATTGAAAGAAGGAATGCACACATGATTACTTCCATAAAAGGAAATGTCAAGTCAGCAGAAATGTATCTTGTTGTAAGCGAGATTTCTCAGGAAGAAGACAAGATGGATTGTTTTAGTTCAGTCTGATCTCCACAATTCCCCCCTTTGACATTTTCTTTTATTTATTTTATTACCACAGGGCCAAAGACAAAGCCTTTATTTGGTATTACACATGTACATGCTTGTATTCAATAAGAGAATCAAATCTAGTATTAATTCTTCCGTTTAACTCTCGCAACCTTTTCTTTGTTTTGCAATAAGTACAGATATTACAAAGGGATAGCAAAATAAGCGCAATAATCAGTATTAGCAAAGGATAACATAAGAGAAGAAGGAAAAAAAAACTTTATACTCTTGCATCTATTACACAAAGTTTATCTGTGCATACTGAGATACTCTTGAGCACAATCTGGAATAGTACGTATATGACTACAATAATCATAACTATATGTATTATGCTCTGCATAATCCCAGCAACCCACCCACCGATTCCTCTGAACCAATTGGCCGGGTTAAGAAAAGAAAAGGTATCTGACCACCAGCTATCCTTATTCTGGTCATTGTCTTTGTCATACTGATCCCTGAGTCGTTGTACGTCCTTTAATTTAAATGTCATACTCATAGTACTATTCGGGTCTATATAATGACAGCAGGTGGGTCCGATGATTTGACACATACCCCCTTGTGAGGCAGTTAGGTAATCCAATACCAGGGTATGTTGGTTAGTGACTATTATAAGCTGATTCTGTACAGCTATACTAGTGTTTAGTATATCCAATATATCCCAGATCTGATCATCTAGATAATCCGTGGCTCTAACTAATTTATCCCACATCTGTGTTAACATAGGATAAATAAAAATGGTACTAGCAATTTTGTTAGGAATTCCCATTTGTACTATATGTGGCCTCCCCGAGGGACGTGGTGAGTTATCTGCAGCTCTTTTATACAGTGTGTGCTTGGGCACGGCTTGCATATTCACTTGTTTATTTGAAATTATGAATGTAGCCGGGGTTAGGCGTCCTAATGTACAAGTACCCTTTATACCTACGGGAAGCCATTTATATGCTCCTTCTCCGCATATCCAAAATGTACCTTCAGGCAGATCCCATAGAGCTGAGTGCTGCAATACCAATCTGTGAGCCAAGTCCACAAATCTAGATACATTCTGAAGCATACACCAAGAGGGTTTTTGTCCCAAGGGGCTACAGTACCCGGCTGCGGGATTCCCACATACAGGCATTCCTTTGATATACTCATCGGATTTATTACAAACCAGGTTCCCCAGCTTACTTGTACAACTGTTTGCATCACCTTGGGGGAACAATTTAGAATGTTTCCATTTTCTATTATGTATGTATCTTTCCAATACTACAGGTTTGAAAGCATCAGAGGGGGGGACGGTTGTACTGAAACTAAGCTGTAGATTTTCTGTGGGGACCTGTCCTAAATTAGTTAATCCAGTCTTATTTCTAGGTACCCATTTTCCTCCCCTAAATGCTAAATATTGTAGATGTGTGTTACTCCCTGAGAGATTACCCTGCCACCAAGGAAATTCTACCCATCCCACAATTGGTATGGCGATTGTAGTATTCCACAGCCTAGCATTACCAATTTGGTTGTTGGCCAGGTTGTCTGAACAATTAGGCCAAGCGAATATTTCTTCTGCTAATACGGGAACTGCTAGAAAAGGTATACTTGTGGCTGATACCGGCGAATGGGTACAGATCCAACAATCTGTCAGGGTTTGTGTATTGTTTAACAAGTCATGCACTAATTTTCTATGATGTTGTACGAATCTATTGTTCAAAGGGGCTAGAGAATTCAGTCTATCCCACGCCTCCGTTGAGGTTATCATTATTAACATCAATATCATGAGTTTATACTGCTTTTCTTGCAATGGCTTGCATGTATCCATGATGCCTTTCCTTCAAGCTTGACTGATGTAGGTGTTGTCAACAGGACTTGGAAGGGTCCGTCAAACCTTGGTTCTAGAGCCTTTCTGGTGTGTCTTTTTATATAGACTTGATCACCTGGTTCCAACTTGTGACTTCCTTCTGTGTTGTCAGGATCTGGAAGGGAAGCAAAAACTTGTGCATGCACCTTAGTTAATTGTTTCTGAAGATTTTGCACATAAGAAGTCAATGACTCAATATTTAACACAAGTTGCTGTGGAAAATAACATCCTAAATTGGCAGTCCTGCCAAACAAAATTTCATATGGAGACAGTTTAGTCTTACCCCTTGGGGTATTGCGTATTGAGTAAAGGGCCAGTGAAAGGCATTCTGTCCAAGGCTTTCCTGTTTCAGCCATGGCTTTCTGTATTTTTAATTTTAAAGTTCCATTCATGCGTTCCACCTTACCAGAACTTTGAGGATGATACGGAGTGTGTAACTGACTTTCAACACCCAACATTTTCAGTACATTTTGAAATATTTCTCCAGTAAAATGAGTACCCCTATCTGACTCGATCACTTCAGGGAGACCGTAACGGGGTATCAGTTCGGCAACTAGCTTTACAGCAGTGTTTTTAGCTGAAGCCTTCCGAACTGGATAGGCCTCTGGCCACCCCGAGAACATGTCCACACATACCAACACATACTCATACCCATTACTTTTTGGCAGCTGGATAAAGTCTATTTGTAATCGCTGAAACGGGTAGAGAGGTCGGACGTGGTGCTTCATAGGGGTCTTTGCTGTCTGTCCGGGATTATGTGTCAGGCATATAGCGCATGCAGCACAATAGTCTCTTGCATAGTTGCCAAAACCTGGAGCCAACCAGACTTGCTTTGCCAGTAGTGTCATTGCATTTGCAGACACATGAGTAGGGTGGTGCAGTCCACCAACTACAATCGGATACCAGGCTCTAGGTAGACATATTAGTCCATCTTTCTTCCAAATTCCCGCTTGTTCTTCTGCCCCTTCCTTTTTCCACCTGTCCCTCTCCTCTTCTCCTGCATCTTCCTGTGCTTGTCTCAGTCTATCTTCAGTATTTTCTGTGGGGTTTACAGTATGAACCTGTTGTAAGGGTTTGACAGCTGCTGCTTTGGCTGCTTTATCAGCCCTATCATTTCCCCTAGATTCCCTAGTGTCGAGTCTCACATGTGCAGCTACCTTGATTACTGCTACTTCTTTTGTTTCTTGTGCAGCCTCTAAGATCTGTTTGATCAGAGAAGCATGTTTTACAGGTTGTCCTGACGCTGTCATGTAACCTCTAGCTCTCCAGATTACTCCAAAATCAAACACAATACCATGTGCATACCTAGAATCAGTGTATATATTAGCTGTCTGGTTCTCAGCTATTTTAAGAGCTTCAATCAATGCTGTTAGTTCTGCTTCTTGTGCAGACTGTTTCGGTGGAAGTGGTTCTGCTTTGAGAGTTTCAGATTCTGACACAACTGCATACCCTGTATGGAAGTTACCTGTGTCATCTGCAAACCTACTACCATCTATAAACAGCTCTAAATCTGGATTTTGAAGTGGTGTTTCGGATACATTGGGTAAGCCTACCGTTTCTTGTAAAATGAGCTCTGTACAATCATGTGTGTCTGTAGGGAAAAAATTTGTGTGTGTATCAGTGTCCTTATTCCCCCCTTCAGACTCGAGAGGTAGCAGTGTAGCTATATTGAGAGTCTGAAGCCTAGCAAATGTGATAGTAGAGGGGAGCAACAAAGAACACTGTAGCCGCAAATGTCTGGCCATGGAAATGTGTTTTGGTTGGACCTGGTTTAATATCCCATAAACATCATGTGTAGTTTGAACTGTGAGTGGATACTCTAGGACAATTTCTGATGCTTTGTCCAACAATAGTGAGACAGCAACAACTACACGTACACAGGTTGGCGCTGCTCTAGCTACGGGATCTAACCTTGCTGAAAGATATGCAATTGGTCTTTGTTTCCCTGCATGCTTCTGGGTAAGAACTCCTGTAGCATGGGAATCAACTTCTGCAGCCATAAGCTGAAACGGTTTGGTGTAGTCTGGTAGCCCTAACGCTGGAGCTGAAACAAGGGCATCTTTTAATTGTTGGAACGAAATCTGACCTTCTTTTGTCAACAAATAAGGTTCACTTTTTACACAGTCATACAGTGGTTGCATTAGTTGACTTGCATGTATAATCCATTGTCTACAATGAGACACTATTCCTAAAAATGCTCGTAGCTGTTTATGATTTCTAGGCTCATTCATCTGTCTTATTGCTTCAGTTCTTTGAGGTGTAAGATGCTTTTTACCTTGAGAAATGCAATGACCTAGAAAGACCACTTTGGTCTGACAAACTTGTAGCTTTTGTCTATTCACTTTACACCCTTCTTTTTCTAAAAAACATAGTAAACTCACAGTGGACCTTTCTGCAGTTTCTAGATCTGGGCAGCAAAGTAGTAGGTCATCCACATACTGCAAAATTACTACCTGTGGTTCGGGTTCAAACCTCTGAAGGACTGTTTGTAGGGCATTTGAATAAAGAGTAGGGGAGTGTATCATTCCCTGTGGAAGGCGTGTCCACGCCAACTGTTTGCCCTTAAATGTAAATGCAAACAAATGCCAACTATCTTGGTGTAAAGGAACCGAGAAAAATGCATTTGAAAGATCTATTACAGTAAATACTTGAGAACTGGCTGGTATCTGTGATAGTAACGTATGAGGATTGGGTACAACTGGGGTGATTGGATCTAGAACTTTGTTTATTTCTCTTAAATCATGTACCATACGATATTTGGGCATAGAACTCTTATCAAGAGTTCTCTTTTTGACTGGATACAGAGGAGTGTTAGCAGGTGATTGTATCTCTACCAAAACTCCTTTCTCTTTATATCCCTCTATCTGTTTTCTAATCGCTAGTTCCTGCTGGGCACTCACAGGGTATTGTCTGAGCTGTGGGAGAACAGTTCCTGGTTGCACAGATAGTTTTACAGGAGAGATATGCAATAGTCCCACATCGGTGTCACCCTGTGCCCACAGTGTTTCTGGGACCATTGAGAGGTCTAGATCTGTGGTGTACTCTTTTTCTTCAGCATAATCCTCAAAAGCCTGAATTCTAACATATTGTTCTAATGTTTCTGCATCATCAGGGATAGTCAGTATAACTGTGCCATCTTCCCTAAAATTGATGTTAGCTTCTAATTTCTTTAGGACATCAGTTCCTAACAAACATGTTGGGGCACCTCTGGCATACAAAAATCTGGATGCAAAACATTTAGGTCCTAATGAGACCTCTAGGGGCACAGTATATGGCAGTGTTCGAATTACCCCATCATAACCCTCAGCAAAAGTTGTTTGTTCTGAAATATCTTCCGGATTCGGAAGAAAATCTTGATTCAAAATTGAGGAAGTTGCACCTGTATCTATCAAAAATGGAATCTCTCTCCCCCCCACATTCACCTGTATCATAGGTCTTCTAGCTGGTAGGGAAGTTTGTAACACATCGAGTCAATCTGAATCTGGTATGGGACCATCTATGATGGTAGATTTCTGCTGGTTGTCCGTTTGGGGAGGGTTATTTCTGGGAACAAATTTGCCTGACTTTATATCTGCCAACTTCTTCCTGCACTCTCTTTGGAAATGACCTGGCTTTTTACAGTAGTGGCAAGGAAAGTTGTGTCTCACTCTTCCTCCTGTATTAGCTTGTGCTATTCTAACAGGCTTACGATTCTCTCTCATATCCATGACTATTCCTAAACATCGTTGTTTCACAATATTTGGTTGTTCAATTGTTCTCCAATCTGGAGTAGAGGATTTAAATTTTTCTCTGATTTTCGGATCTAGCCCCTCTATTAATTGTTTTGTAAAAAGTCTCCTTACTGAAGCATCAGTCAAATCCAATCCTTCATCCCTAAAGCTATTTTCTAATTCTTGACTATATTCTTCAATACTTTGCCCAAATTTCTGCATAATCACACCCGTAGATCCCCTTTCCCTCTGTTTTTCTCTCATGAAAATTATTAATGCCTCTGTGAACTGGGTACCTGATGCTTCTGTCTGTAAGGCACCCCCTTCTGCCACTGGTCTATTGGGCTGTAGGTGTGTCAATAATTCCTGAAAAAGTCCGGGGGACATTTTCATTCTACATAATTCTTCCCCGTCCGCCCAGACCCCAGCATGAGTCTGCATGATTTGTTGTATGTATTGTGCAAATCGGATGGGATATTGAGTGGGATCAGGCGCATTATGCAGGAGGGACATACCTTCAGCAGGGGACCAAGGAAAATACTGTCGGGTCTGGTGATATCTAGTTCCCATTACCCCGTCAGCACCAGGTTCCCTAAAGGGTCTTGGTACTACCCTAACAGGGGCAAGTACAGCGCCATGTCTAGGTGTACCACAGACTAGGCAATCATTTCTCCAATCTGGATTTTGTTGTCCACAGTGTGAACATACCCATCCTCCTACCCCACCAAGATTGGGATACAAGGCTGGAAATTGTTTTCCTCCTTCTGCTCCTCCAGATGGTACAAATGATTGGGCTTTTGGATCTAGGTAAGGTGGTGGGATTATGTCACAACTTTTTCCCTTCCCCATAATCCATTTGGAAGTGTCTGGATCATACTTCCAATTCTCCTCTTTAGCTGTTTTTGAGACCTCTATCATACAGTGTATGATTTCTTCCCACCCATTGTCTTTGATAATTCCACCTCGTTCTTTACTCAGTCTTTCCCATTCAGTGCTAAACATAAGTGCTTCTGAAATTCCCAATTTTTCTCTTACCCTTCTAATCTGACTTCTGACTGTCTTCCCACATCTTTCCTGTATGATATCTGCTGCTTCCACTTGTCCTAAGACGGTTTTTGTCTGTTTATTTCCCATTTTTCTTTTTTTTTTCTTTCCAATATTAGCTATTTCTACCCCAGGTGACGTTTGGACAATCACTTATCCTAGGTGATGTCTCGTTGCCTTCTCTCCTAGGGAGCTAAAATATTGAAGGGCTGATCTGCTCCATTCTTTCTAATGTGCAGAATGTACTTAAGTGCTATTATGCACGCAAACAGACCCAGCAACACCATACAGATCACAAAACTTTCTGTGTCAGTTAGCATACTTGTCCCAGGCTCATGGACCCGCGTCCTGGGCTCATTCTATCAAACCTTATCCAGAAATGAAGGAGGTTAAGCACTTAAATGAGAGTCAAGCATGGGCGGAGGTCTCCCCGAAAGGACGCAACCACATGACCCAGTTAGGCTGACTTCCGTGTATAAGGCTTATACCCCAACTATTTCGGCTTATTTTTCTACGCACTTTTGCTCTTCTTTCACAACATACCACAACCTTCACTCTGTTCACACACTGCCAGGGACAGGACTCATAAATCTATACAATATAGTAACCCGAGTTTTATAGGTATCTACTCACTACTAGACTAACCCAGCGTGACACGGCTCATAGAGATCTTTCGGATAATACAAGGCAGATAAAAGAGAACTAATAATGTCTCTTACCTGGCCAGGTTTTTCAGTTCATTTGCCGTCCATTATCCCAGATCTCCATTGTCCGTATCTGCAGGTGAATCTCGAGCAAATACTCTCATCTCGGGTCCCTGTTCGGTGCGCCAAAGAAATGTTAAGTCCTTCTTCTCAGTCCCTGGCTTACTAGAGGTAGGGATCCAGAGTAAATGACACGCAAACAAGGTATTGTGTGATCATGTACAGGGGAAGCCCAGGAGCACATCTCTCTCTCTGGGCTTTGCCCTCCCTTTATATAGAAAAGAATTATTCTTTTACAGACATGCGCACAAGCGCTCATATTTCACTATCTCTTACATAAACAATCTATACCAGTCTTTATCAGTAGAAAGTTACATCATCTGGAAGGTGAATAAAGGCTGCTATTGAAAGAAGGAATGCACACATGATTACTTCCATAAAAGGAAATGTCAAGTCAGCAGAAATGTATCTTGTTGTAAGCGAGATTTCTCAGGAAGAAGACAAGATGGATTGTTTTAGTTCAGTCTGATCTCCACAAATACATACCCGACATAAGTACTGTATGTAGACGTGTCATAATGGCTGTAATAGCAGCCTTACTTCTTTGTAGACTGGTCTCTCTCAGCTTTGCCTAACTGCGAGAAACTTACTGACAATCAGCATGATGTCGCCAGTCACACCCCGACAACAGTGCAGCCTGGAAGAGGAAGAGCTGTTCTATTGATGCGGAGCAGCTACATTGCCAACGGGAGCAGTCAATGACTGTCATGTCCCATAATTTGGGAATCATACAGACAGTATTGCATCTTTGTGTTGTTTTATATTGCTGTTTAGTTGCTGTGCAATAAGCTTTGCTCTCTTTAGAAGTTAGTCCTTCTTCTCTCCCTTTCTCTCTCTGATGTAGCTCTGATGTCAGTAACCCCTCTCTTCTATATTCGTCTTCCTCTTTCACCATCTCTCAGCCATCTTAGAAGCTCATGTGTTTGCAGTCCTATTTTTACCTGCTGTATGTGTGTGTATATTTACAAGAATTCAGCTGGAACATAAAACTTCTTCTTTATACGTGCCTCCTACAGTTGAGTTAAAACTATCTGACAACATCACTACGTGTGAGGACAGCTGAAAAGAGACAGCGTAAATACGGTGTTTCACAGTGCCCTATGCTTACAGCTTAGACATGGACTCAGAATAATGACCACTCTGTGCCGGTGCCGGCTAGAACAGTCAGGTAGTTAGGAATTCCTGCCTGTTAGTTTTTAGGCCCATAGTAAAACACACCATCCACCATCTACAGTGGAGAACTGATGTTTTGGTGTTCGGCATTGTGGAGATATATTGTAAGGGGAATATATGAAGCCAGTTTTGCTTATTTTTTGGAATGTTGTGACTTTTTTGCAGCTTTCTAAAAAAATTCAGTTAAAAAATCTGGCTATGATCTAATTCAAATGTCTGTATTCACATAAGTGTTATATCCATGTTTTTCACATGTATAACACATATCCATCATAGTCTATTGGGCTCTTCCTTCACAAGTCCATGTTTTTCGGACCCACTATCTGCAAAAAAAACAAGCAAAAACAGACATCCATTAATGGGTCAGAGATAGCGATGAGCAAGTAAACTCGTTGCTCGGGTTGTACTTGGGTAGTCGAGTATTTGTTAGTGTTCGGAGATTTAGTTTTCATCACTGCAGCTGAATGATTTACAGCTACTCTCCAGCCTGAGTACATGTGGGGGTTGCTTGGTTGCTAGGGAATCCCCACTTGTGTTCAAGCTGTCTAGGAGCTGCAAATCATGCTGCTGAGGCGATGAAAACGAAATCTCCGAGCAGTTACAAATACTCGGAGACCACCCGAGTGTGCTCAGGAAAATCCGAGCAACAAGTATACTCGCTTATCACTAGTCAGAGATCAAAGTCATTAATGGTAAAAACAAACGCACTGATCAAACAGCTCTGAAAATCTTATCCAAATCTTATTCCAACAGCATAATGATAGAAAAAAGTCCATCTTTTTTTCACATTCAAGAAAAAAGCAAGAGTCTAAATGAGGCCTTGTCCTAGGCACCTAACTAATCATACTGAATTGCCACCCATTTTTTGAAGTAATGAGTGCCGTGTAAAATCATATAAAATCACTAACTTTTGCTCAAAATAGACGTTGACCAAGATTTGTGACTTTTTACGCTAGCTACAAATAAGATGCATAGACCTTGACAATTTTCCTGGTTTGTGTTTTTATGAATAATTCATACTGTAAACTATTAACCCCTTTCTGACATCAGACGTACTATCCCGTCGAGGTGGGGTGGGCCCCTATGACCACCGACGGGATAGTACGTCATATGCGATCGGCAGCGCTCACGGGGGGAGCGACGCCGATCGCGGCCGGGTGTCGCACATTAACCCCCGGCACATCGCGATCAAACATGATCGCGATGTGCCAGCGGTACAGGGAAGCTTCCCGCAGGGAGGGGGCTCCCTGCGGGCTTCCCTGAGCCCCCCGCAGCAACGCGATGTGATCGCGGTGCTGCGAGGGTCTTACCTCCCTCCCTGCCTGCTCCAGCCCCGGATCCAAGATGGCTGCGGATCCGGGTCCTGCAGGGAGGGAGGTGGCTTCACAGAGCCTGCTCAGAGCAGGCACTGTGAAGCCTGCAGCCTGCAAGTCAGATCAGTGATCTGACAGAGTGCTATGCAAACTGTCAGATCATTGATCTGTGATGTCACCCCCTGGGACAAAATAAAAAAGTTAAAAAAAAAAATTTCCAAATGTGTAAAAAAAAAAATATATATATATATTCCTAAATAATGAAAAAAAAAAAAATATTCCCATAAATACAATTCTTCATCTAAATAAAAAAACAAAACAATAAAAGTACACATATTTAGTATTGCTGCGTCCGTAACGACCCGACCTATAAAACTGGCCCACTAGTTAACCCCTTCAGTAAACACCGTGAGAAAAAAAAAAAAACCGAGGCAAAAAACAACGCTTTATTATCATACCGCCGAACTAAAAGTGGAATAACACGCGATCAAAAAGACAGATATAAATAACCATGGTACCGCTGAAAGCGTCATCTTGTCCCGCAAAAAACGAGCCGCCATACAGCATCATCAGCAAAAAAGTAAAAAAGTTATAGTCCTGAGAATAAAGCGATGCAAAAATAATTATTTTTTCTGTAAAATAGTTTTTATCGTATAAAAGCGCCAAAACATAAAAAAATTATATAAATGAGGTGTCGCTGTAATGGTACTGACCTGAAGAATAAAACTGCTTTATCAATTTTACCAAACGCGGAACGGTATAAACGCCTCCCCCAAAAGAAATTCATGAATAGCTGGTTTTTTGGTCATTCTTCCTCACAAAAATCGGAATAAAAAGCGATCAAAAAATGTCACGTGCCCAAAAATGTTACCAATAAAAACGTCAACTCGTCCCGCAAAAAACAAGACCTCACATGACTCTGTGGACCAAAATATGTAAAAATTATAGCTCTCAAAATGTGGTAACGCAAAAAATATTTTTTGCAATAAAAAGCGTCTTTCAGTGTGTGACGGCTGCCAATCATAAAAATCCGCTAAAAAAAACTCGCTATAAAAGTAAATCAAACCCCCCTTCATCACCCCCTTAGTTAGGGAAAAATTAAAAAAATGTATTTATTTCCATTTTCCCATTAGGGCTAGGGTTAGGGCTAGGGTTAGGGCTAGGGTTAGGGCTAAGGTTAGGGTTAGGGCTAGGGTTAGGGCTAGGGTTAGGGCTAGGGTTTGGGCTAGGGTTAGGGTTAGGGTTAGGACTAGTGTTAGGACTAGGGTTAGGGTTAGGGCTAGGGTTAGGGTTAGGGCTAGGGTTAGGGTTAGGGTTGGGGCTACAGTTAGGGTTGGGGCTAAAGTTAGGGTTAGGGTTTAGATTACATTTACAGTTGGGAATAGGGTTGGGATTAGGGTTAGGGGTGTGTCAGGGTTAGAGGTGTGGTTAGGGTTACCATTGGAATCAGGGTTAGGGGTGTGTTTGGATTAGGGTTTCAGTTATAATTGGGGGGTTTCCACTGTTTAGGCACATCAGGGGCTCTCCAAACACGATATGGCGTCCGATCTCAATTCCAGCCAATTCTGCGTTGAAAAAGTAAAACTGTGCTCCTTCCCTTCCGAGCTCTCCCGTGTGCCCAAACAGGGGTTTACCCCAACATATGGGGTATCAGCGTACCCAGGACAAATAGGACAACTTTTGGGGTCCAATTTTTCCTGTTACCCTTGGGAAAATACAAAACTGGGGGCTAAAAAATAATTTTTGTGGGGAAAAAAAAAAGATTTTTTATTTTCACGGCTCTGCATTATGAACTGTAGTGAAACACTTGGGGGTTCAAAGTTCTCACAACACATCTAGATGAGTTCCCTGGGGGGTCTAGTTTCCAATATGGGGTCACTTGTGGGGGTTTTCTACTGTTTAGGTACATTAGGGGCTCTGCAAATGCAATGTGACGCCTGCAGACCATTCCATCTAAGTCTGCATTCCAAATATCACTCCTTCCCTTCCGAGCCCTCCCATGCACCCAAACGGTGGTTCCCCCCACATATGGGGTATCAGCGTACTCAGGACAAATTGGAAAACAAATTTTGGGGTCCAATTTCTCCTGTTACCCTCGGGAAAATACAAAACTGGGGGCTAAAAAATAATTTTTGTGGGAAAAAAATTTTGTTTTATTTTTATGGCTCTGCATTATAAACTTCTGTGAAGCCCTTGGTGGGTCAAAGCGCTCACCACACATCTAGATAAGTTCCTTAGGGGGTCTACTTTCCAAAATGGTGTCACTTGTGGGGGGTTTCTACTGTTTAGGTACATTAGGGGCTCTGCAAATGCAATGTGACACCTGCAGACCATTCCATCTAAGTCTGCATTCCAAATGGCGCTCCTTCCCTTCCGAGCCCTCCCATGCGCACAAACAGTGGTTCCCCCCCCACTTATGGGGTATTAGCGCACTCAGGACAAATTGGGCAACAAATTTTGGGGTCCAATTTCTCCTGTTACCCTTGGGAAAATACAAAACTGGGGGCTAAAAAAATAATTTTTGTGGGAAAAAATTTTTGTTTTATTTTTACGGCTCTGCATTATAAACTTCTGTGAAGCCCTTGGTGGGTCAAAGCGCTCAAAACACATCTAGATAAGTTCCTTAGGGGGTCTTCTTTCCAAAATGGTGTCACTTGTGGGGGGGTTTCAATGTTTAGGCACATCAGTGGCTCTCTAAACGCAACATGGCGTCCCATCTCAATTCCTGTCAATTTTGCATTGAAAAGTCAAACGGCGCTCCTTCCCTTCCGAGCTCTCCCATGCGCCCAAACAGTGGTTTACCCCCACAAATGGGGTATCAGCGTACTCAGGACAAATTGTACAACAAATTTTGGGGTCCAATTTCTTCTCTTACCCTTGGGAAAATAAAACATAAATAAAACATTGGTGGCGAAAAGATAATTTTTGTGAAAAAATATGATTTTTTATTTTTACGGTTCTGCATTATAAACTTCTGTGAAGCACTTGGTGGGTCAAAGTGCTCACCACATCTCTAGATAAGTTCCTTAGGGGGTCTACTTTCCAAAATAGTGTCACTTGTCGGGGGGTTTCAATGTTTAGGCACATCAGTGGCTCTCCAAACGCAACATGGCGTCCCATCTCAATTCCTGTCAATTTTGCATTGAAAAGTCAAATGGCGCTCCTTCGCTTCCGAGCTCTGTCATGCGCCCAAACAGTGGTTTACACCCACATATGGGGTATCAGCGTACTCAGGACAAATTGTACAACAACTTTTGGGGTCCAATTTCTTCTCTTACCCGTGGGAAAATAAAACATTGGGGGCGAAAAGATAATTTTTGTGAAAAAATATGATTTTTTATTTTTACGGTTCTGCATTATAAACTTCTGTGAAGCACTTGGTGGGTCAAAGTGCTCACCACATCTCTAGATAAGTTCCTTAGGGGGTCTACTTTCCAAAATGGTGTCACTTGTGGGGGGGTTTCAATGTTTAGGCACATCAGTGGCTCTCCAAACGCAACATGGCGTCCCATCTCAATTCCTGTCAATTTTGCATTGAAAAGTCAAATGGCGCTCCTTCGCTTCCGAGCTCTGTCATGCGCCCAAACAGTGGTTTACCCCCACATATGGGGTATCAGCGTACTCAGGACAAATTGTACAACAACTTTTTGGGTCCAATTTCTTCTCTTACCCGTGGGAAAATAAAACATTGGGGGCGAAAAGATAATTTTTGTGAAAAAATATGATTTTTTATTTTTACGGTTCTGCATTATAAACTTCTGTGAAGCACTTGGTGGGTCAAAGTGTTCACCACACCTCTAGATAAGTTCCTTAGGGGGTCTACTTTCCAAAATGGTGTCACTTGTGGGGGGTTTCAATGTTTAGGCACATCAGGGGCTCTCCAAACGCAACTTGGTGTCCCATCTCAATTCCAGTCAATTTTGCATTGAAAAGTCAAACGGCGCTCCTTCGCTTCCGAGCTCTGTCATGCGCCCAAACAGTGGTTTACCCCCACATGTGGGGTATCGGTGTACTCAGGACAAATTGTACAACAACTTTTGGGGTCCATTTTCTCCTGTTACCCTTGGTAAAATAAAACAAATTGGAGCTGAAGTAAATTTTTTGTGAAAAAAAGTTAAATGTTCATTTTTATTTAAACATTCCAAAAATTCCTGTGAAGCACCAGAAGGGTTAATAAACTTCTTGAATATGGTTTTGAGCACCTTGAGGAGTGCAGTTTTTAGAATAGTGTCACACTTGGGTATTTTCTTTCATATAGACCCCTCAAAATGACTTCAAATGAGATGTGGTCCCTAAAAACAATGGTGTTGTAAAAATGAGAAATTGCTGTTCAACTTTTAACCCTTATAACTCCCTAACAAAAAAAAATTTTGGTTCCAAAATTGTGCTGATGTAAAGTAGAAATGTGGGAAATGTTACTTATTATGTATTTTGTGTGACATATCTCTGTGATTTAATTGCATAAAAATTCAAATTTGGAAAATTGCAAAATTTTCATAATTTTCGCTAAATTTCCATTTTTTTCACAAATAAACGCAGGTAATATCAAAGAAATGTTACCACTGTCATGAAGTACAATATGTCACGAGAAAACAATGTCAGAATAACTGGGATCCGTTGAAGCGTTCCAGAGTTATAACCTCATAAAGGGACAGTGGTCAGAATTGTAATAATTGGCCCGGTCATTAACGTGCAAACCACCCTTGGGGGTAAAGGGGTTAAGCTAGTTATCTAAAAACTTTTTCATTCATCTAGTGATTCATAAAGTCCACCCAAAACAATACAACACATCAACAATATCCTAAATTTCATAAGTTTTTTCAATAGTGGCTGTCTTGATCTTCCTTCTGTACAACTTTCACTTTGAAACATCTGTACAACATACAAGACATGCATAGTTTCTCAAATTTCACGAAGTTTAGAACTCTTTTAAATTGTTGAGGGTCTATTAGATCATATTTTACAAGTACTCTCCTTAAAGCATTGCCATAATATAGAAAAAATATCTTTATACTTGTTTAAAATTGAAATAAGTACAACTTACTCACATACTATCAGTTACAACTCTCCAGGAACTTACTCCAGCGACGTCTGCCTCTGACACCAGTAGTAACTGTATTTATCTTACAAGGTACACTGGTGATGGAGGAGACGTTATGGCCAATATCACTGGGTGGCAAAGGCTCAAATCAGCCAATCAGGAAGAATGGGTGTGTATGTTTCCTTCAAAACTGCAGGAATGATGAACTCCCTGCTGTGGCCAATGTGGCAGAACTTCACCCTATTTGATCTGCTATCGTATTACTGGGAATTGCCCATTACTGTTTAGTTACTTTGACGCTATTTGGTGCTATTTGTGGGATTTTTTTCTGTTACTTACCAAGCTTGTTCCTGTCCTCGCATTCCCGGTAATGCCTCCCGACTTTGACCCCTGCTTGTCTGATTCCACGCTTAACAGATCTAATGCATTTGGCTCCGACTTTTCTTCTGATTTTGGTTTTATCTACTGATTATACAACGGCTTTGTCCATACTCATACTGATCTGGCTAGTTTGACTATCCCTGCCTCAAGCTTACTGCTCCGCCCAGTTAATCTATATTTATAACCCAAGAGCAGCATGGTGGCTTAGTGGTTACCACTCTAGCCAAACAGTGTTGGGGTCCTGGATTCAAATTCAATAACTCAATAAAGGAGTGGTTCTGCAGGTGGGGACCACAGACCACATCTCAGTACCAATGTTTTCTGGCTGATGTTTTGGTCACTTTTGAATGTTAGTTGTGCTTTCACACTCATGGTAGCATGAGACGGACTCTAAAACCCATACAAGTGGCTCAGGTAGTGCAGCTCATCCAGGATGGCTCATCAATGCGAGCTGTGGCAAGAAGGTCTGCTGTGTCTTTCAGCGTAGTGTTCAGAGGCTGGAGGCGCTACCAGGAGACAAGCCAGTACACCAGGAGATGTGGAGGGGGCCGTAGGAGGGCAACAACCCAGCTGCAGGACAGCTACCTCAGCCTTTGTGCAAGGAGGAACAGGAGGAGCACTGCCAGAGCCCTGCAAAATGACCTCCAGCAGGCCAAAAATGTGCATGTGTCTGCACAAACAGAAACCAATTCCATGAGGATGGTTTGAGTGCCCGATGTCCACAGATGGGGGTTGTGCTCACAGCCCAACACCGTGCAGGACACTTGGCATTTGCTCTTCACAGATGAAAGCAGGTTCACACTGAGCACATCTGACAGACGTGACAGAGTCTGGAGATGCCGTGGAGAGCAATCTGCTGCCTGCAACTTCCTTCAGCATAACCGGTTTGGCAGTGGGTCAGTAATGGTGTGGGGTGGCATTTCTTTGGAGGGCCTTTCATGTGCTCGCCATAGGTAACCTGACTGCCATTAGGTACCCAGATGAAATCCTCAGACCCCTTTTGAGACCATATGCTGGTGCGGATGGCCCTTGGTTCCTCCTAATGCAGGACAATGCCAGACCTCATGTGGCAGTTCCTGCAAGATGAAGGCATTGAAGCTATGTACTGGCCCACCCATTCCCCAGACCTGAATTCGATTGAACACATCTGGGACATCATGTCTCGCACCATTCACGGACGTCACATTGCACCACAGACTGTCCAGGAGTTGGAGGATGCTTTGTCCAGGTCTGGGAGGAGATCCCTTAGGAGATCATCTGCCCCCTCATCAGGTGCATGCCCAGGCATTGTAGGGAGATCATACAGGCACATGGAGGCCGCACACACTGCTGAGCATCATTTCTTTGTCTTGAGGCATTTCCACTGAAATTGGATCAGCCTGTAACTTCACTTTCCACTTTGATTTTGAGCATCATTACAACTCCAGACCTCCGTGGGTATTAGTTGTGATTTACGTTGATCATTTTTAGGTTTTATTGTTCTAAACACATTCCACTATGTAAAGAATAAAGATTTACAACTGGGATATTTCATTCAGTGATATCTAGGATGTGGGATTTTAGTGTTCCCTTTATTTTTTTGAGCAGTGTACATGGAACAAGTATTGAACACTAGAAGAAAGATGTGCAAAAAAGCCATGGACAGTTATGACACCAGCTGAAATCTATCAGCAATTAGAAAGCAATTGTGCCACTTAATAAAAAATAATACCAGTTTGTTCAATTGAACAACATGCCACACAAGAAATATCTCATGATAGGTAGAACCAGTGAGCCATCTCAAGATCTTTGCATCTTTATTATTGCAAAATATACTGATAATATTGGCTACAGAAGAATTTGTAATCTACTGAAAGTTCCAGTGAGTACGGTACTGTTGGGACCATAATCTGAAAGTGAAAACAACAGAATTTCAACATAAACCTTAAATGACTAGGTGCTCCCTGCAAGATTTCAGACTGAGAAACTAAAAGAATTATCAGCAGAGTTGTCCAGGAGCCAATGATCACCCCCAAGGGGAGATACAGAAAGACCTCAAATCAGTAGGCAATAATTGTTTCAAAGTAAACCATAAGTAATTCACTCAACCTCCATGGCCTGTATGCACGCTCACCACGCAAAAGACTCTGCATTTCACCCCCAAAACACCATACCAACTGGGAAGTTTGGAGGTGGAAACATCATGGTGCCTCTACCAGGATGTTGAAGATGAAACGATAGTGGACATTTCAGCAAGATGAATTATGCCAACACATTGCCAAGGAAACTTTCAATTGGTTTCCGAGAAAGAAAATAAAGCTGCTAGAATGTCCCAGTAATCTGACCTGAATTCAATAGAAAATGTATGGATGGAAATAAAGATCAGAGTTCATGGAAGGAGCAAACAAAATCTTCATGATATGAAGAGTGTTTGAGAGGAAGAATGGGCCAAAATCCCACCTGAGCAATGCATGTGGCTAGTTTGTCCATAAAGGAGTTGTCTTGAAGCTGTCATCACCAACAAAGGCTTTTGTACAAAGTATTATTGGTAATTTAATTTTAGTAAGCGTGTTCAATAGTTTTTTCCTTTGTCATTTTTCATTATAACACATGACTTAATTTATGGACATCTATAATGTGATTTCTTTGCCTATGTGGATTGGATGGGTTGTTATGAACATCTGGTGATAATTTTATGTCAATAACATCTTTAGAAATATTTTCACTTAGACTATTAGTGAATTGTTCGATATTTATTTCACCTCTTTTATATATATATTGATACAGACTTGCTGTATATACCTCATTATTTGCTTAGGGTTAACCTATTCTTATACTTGATATATTTTAATGTGGACATCTACAGCTATCCAGATATTATTTACATCGTATGTGTCTGCAAAAGCAAAAAGAGCTGTTACTTTACAATTCATGACTGAGTAAAGAGCAGTCAGTCCGCCGGTGATGGTTTCTGAATATCAAGTAAAAGCTCCCAGCTCCTTCAGCTCTGACTTCTAACGTTCTCCTCTCCAGATGTGTGTCTTTCCCAGAAATGATCATACAGAGCAGAGCTTAGCAGCTGCGTCATTGTGGATGACACAGATCAGATCTGCTGCGTTGTTCTGAGTCATCCAATTTACACACAGCAGATGAACTGGCATTTGTATCAGGCAGTTCTCTGCTATGTGGGAAGGTACTAGTGACACTTCTCACACTCCTATGGCTAATTTTATATTGCCTGATTATTTTACATTTTTTTTGCAAAATCCTCCATATTATTGTAGTACAGTCACAATGTGATCACATGTTATATTTACCTTGTGTGCTTCTTCTCCATGGTTCTGTATTGAGCTCCAGTGTCCTGTTTATCATGAGCTGCTTGGGAACATGTAATAGGGGTGCTGTAGACACTACATCTGCACCTTGATCATCTGTACAGGTACTCATTGGAGAAGGGGTGCAGTTACATTGCATGTTTCCTCTTCCTCTGATGCAGAATATTGGGAAAAGATCCCTTGGCACTTATCTATGCTAAGTAGATGTTATATGTAGTTAACTTCGTTTCTTGCTGCAAACTGTAGCATGACAGACTAAAAACTACAATCTGCATTGCTAAGTATAGGAGAATTTTGTTTGCCTAAGACCAAGTTCACACATTCAGTATTGGGTCAGTATCTGTAAGCCAAAACCAGGAGTGGGTGATAAATGCAGAACTGGTGACGGGTTTCTATTATACTTTTCCTCTGATTGTTTCACTCCTGATTGCTTATAAATACTCAGAAAGGTCCAAAGGGTAAGGGTAAGACTCCAAAGACTGGAGCTGGATCCACTGCCAGTTCTCACGCTCTGTGACATGAGAACCCAACTGCTTGACGTGCGTTGACGTCAGTAAGTTATTGCAGTTCACAGCCGCTAGACTTCGGTAACCTTACTGACGTCACCACTCGTCACAGCAGTCGAGTTCTTGCGCTGCATAGCAAGAGACCCAGCAGTGGCTGCTGCTCCAGTCTATGGAGTTGCGCTCTCTGAATGGGACTCCATAGATTAGACGCAGAAGATGGGGATTGTCATGGGACCTCCATATTATGGATTATGGCGGACCCCTGTGGATTTTTTTTTTCGGATGTGTTCATTTATTTTGACTACAGGATTAGTAATGGAGTTGTCTGATAGACACCTCTCTATTACTAACCCGAGGGTTTGATGTCAGTGATTACCCCAATTTCCAATGCACAAGTGCAATCGGGAAGAGCCATTTATGGGCAACTGAGGGCTGGTCTTACTAGGCTGGGAATGGGCCAAGATCTCAACCTATTAATATCTTCCCGCAGCTGCCTGCTTAGCCCTTGCTGGTTATTAAAATTAGAGGGGACCCCGCGTCATTTATTGGGTCCCCCATTTTTAATAACCAGTAATGGCTAATTAGACAGCTGGGGGCTGATAGTAATTGCCTGGGAAGCTCCATGGTTAATGGCCCTTTCCCAGACTAATAGTAGGGACCCCGCATCATTTTTTCAAATTTAATTATTTATTTATTAGGTTAAATAAGGCTATCCACTCTTTATTACCACATGAAAGGCACTATAGGGTGTTAGTTTATTATATGTAGGAAGCATGTGACATTAAATATCTACAGGACATCTATCCTATTTATTCTATATATTCTATGTATCTATCTTATGTATCTATTCTATATATCTATTCTATCTATATCTGTATATAAAATCCTAGGGAGAAAGTCATGCAAATAGGGTCTTATCTGACATACAATTAAAGTTCTTTAATTGCCGCTTTTGGATGCACCCTATAGTTGAAGTCCGGGAGAGTCGTGGAGCATACCATTGCTTGTTTGGCGAACTGAATGACAACCGGAAAAAATATTTCGAATATACCAGGATGTCACAGGACAGCTTCCGCTATCTTCTGCGTCGGGTGGAAGGATCCATTAGCAGGCAGGATACGCAACTCCGGAGAGCTATTTCCGCAGAGGAACGGCTGCTGGTGACTCTACGGTACGTTGCTGTTTGAATGACTGTGATATGTATTTACTTTTTATTTTATTTTATTAATTTTTTTCAATTGTAATGGTCAATGTACTTTTATAAATTATAATGTGCTTTATTCTAAATTTCTTTATCTTCTTTGCAGTTTCCTTGCTACCGGAGAAACGTTGAGGTCACTTCATTTTCAATTCCGGATTGGAGTCTCCACACTTTCAGGAATTATTGCAGAGACATGCCGCGCTTTGTGGGATAATCTCCGGGAGGAATATATACCTGTCCCTACTAGCGAAATCTGGGAGGCCAACGCACAGAAATTCAACCAAGTGTGTAATTTTCCAAACTGTATTGGCGCAGTCGATGGAAAGCACATTCGGATTACCAAGCCTGCGAAAAGTGGATCCCTTTTCTACAATTATAAAAAATACTTTTCAACTGTTCTCATGGCAATTGCCGGTGCGGACTGCCGTTTTCTCGCAGTGGACATTGGTGCATTTGGGCGTGCAAATGACTCGCGCACATTTAAAGAGTCGGATATGGGCCAAAAATTATATGGAAACAATTTTAATTTCCCACAGCCACGACCTCTTCCCCACACCGAAGGCCCTGCGATGCCATTTGTTGTGGTAGGGGATGAGGCATTCCAAATGTCTGCCAACCTATTGAAACCCTACTCCAGTCGGGGCTTGGACCATACAAAAAGGGTTTTCAATTACAGACTGTCCAGGGCCAGAAGGACTGTGGAGTGTGCCTTTGGCATCCTTGTTTCCAAATGGCGGATATTGGGATCGGCCATTAATCTTAAAATTGAAACAGTGGATAAGGTGGTGAAAGCTTGTGTGGTTCTCCACAATTTCATTATGGCCAAAGAGAGAATAAATGTTGAACTGGATGAACCCATAGCCAACCCCTTGCCCGATTACCATGATCATCCTCTGAGGACAAGTGTGGAAATTGCGCAGATGCGTGATCGTTTTGCGGCCTATTTTGTGTCCGATGTTGGCCGTGTGTCATGGCAAGATCAAATGGTGTAGCTGTCTTCTGATTGTAACTACACCAATAATACCTCTACTGTGACAGTTAAAAATATATGAAAAAAAAGTAATTTTCTGTTAAATGTGCAATAAAAGTTCCGTTTAGGTTGGTTTTGTATATTTCAAATTTTGCATCTAAGTATAGTTCACAAATTTAATGTTCCTATAAAAAACTTGAACCTGTTGTTTTTAAAATATTAAATAAAAAAGTTTTTAAATTCTATACCGATTCAAATAGCATTTTTATACCATAACATTACATATACTTGTTTGTCTGATCGACCTGTATCTTTGTGTTTTACCTGATAAGCAACGATAACAGCGATGTTTTCCAATTGAAACCAGGGTAAATATCTGAAGCGTGGCCCTGCGCTTATCAACATGATGTTTACCCTGGTTACACGTGGGCCTCTGCATCGTTGTTCGCTGGAGAGATGTCTGTGACAGCTCTCCAGGGACCAATCAGCGGACGCTGCAGTGATCTGCATCATTGTCTGTTTCGCTGCTGCATTAAGTGTGAACACCTCATACACTTTAGTGTTTGTGAACACCTCATACAGCAATGAGAGACACCCAAAAAAAGGCAAACTAAAAATTGTAAAAATAGTGTCTGACATTGCATATATGAGGTGTTTGAAGCACAAAATATGTGTAGACAGCACATGGCGTGATTTGCCGAGATAAATTCTGGAAAATAATAGCAAAAATAATAACAAATAGTGTTTTTTAAAACAAAAATTTTTTTTGGGGGGGAAAACAGAAAAAAAAATGGGTTATTAAACTTAGGGGGTTTCCACCTGTGCCACCAGTGGGGAATGGTAGGTGTCTTCTTTGGAATGGGGAGAGGAAGGGGAGGATGATGGCGAAGATGACGATGATGGCGAAGAGGAGGATACATAGTCAAGTAGACTGGATGGTAGATCCAAACCCTCCCCAGGGTATACTGGGGAGGAAACCGCCACCTCTGTAGGGGAGGGAGGAGGCAACACAAGCCTTGTTTGGCCCTGGCTGCTCCTACTGCGACTCGAGCCCCTACGGACAGATGGTGTCTGCACTGGAACAGCAGCCAGAGCCTCTGTGTGTGCCCGTCTGTGTTTCCTCTTTTTTTTGGGTCCTGTTGCAGCTCCCCCAGCATGATGACGCCTACGGGAGGATGAAGGCATGGCAGGAGCAGGAGTCGGCGGCACTATGTTATGGTGCCTGTGGTGGCGTCGCTCGGCACGTGGACCACGGTGGGGTGGCTGGAGTGGCTCTCCAGCAGGAGTGGGAGTCATGCTTGCCAGCGACGGCACTACTGCCATTGTCGCTGACTGCATGACCCCAGCCTGCTGGAGATCCCTCACGTAGGTAGTGTTGCAGGCCTGCATCACTGAAATCTGTAGTTCCGGCGTAAGGTGTTCCACCATGCCCTTAGCAATGGTACTAAAAAAATGTTTTGCCGGATTTGAGAGCTCGGTTTCAATTGTTTCAAGGCGCCGGTCGATATTGAACAGACGAGTGTCCATGTTATCGCTCAACGCCTTGAAACAGTTCTGGAAAACCGTGCTCAAATGCAAAAATTCGGGCATAGTTGGCCTGTCCGAGGCCCGCTGGCGCTGTCGGGAATACCCAAACGAAGGTGCGCCAGAGGCCTCGGCCAGGGGAACACCTGATGTACCGGCTGCCGGTTCTCCAGATGGCGGTGCAAGCCTGCTGTCGCTGTGGGAGGGCTGTGATGGATCAGATGGCGATTCATGAAGGACCGCTTCTGCAGGGCGAGCTCTCTCGAGGGTGCTGCTGTGTGTCCTGTGAAAAGATAATGGAAAAATTAGTCTTCACTGAGTAACCTCTCCCATACGCCAACTCCTGGAATAAAAATAGCATTACATTACACAATAATACAAATCCTCAGTCTCACAGTCTGTGTGGCCAATAATTAATTTCTGATTGTTATCGCCAGCTGACCATTAGGGCCGACGATAACAATCATGAACATTCCCGCTGCCAAAGCCTTTTGACCGCATACCACTGTGGGTACAAAAATTTTGTAATCGAAAACTCTTTCTGGAAGCTGCCTATATGCCGCAAAAATAGTTGAAAATTTAATGTCAAGATAAAAAATAACAAAAAAAAAAAACAGTGATTTCACTGATCTGATTGCAGGAACGACCATGATGTTAGGATCATGTGATCGAGACTTCATCATTATTCCTGCAATCAGAACTACCCTGACTCAGAACTTAACCTGTCATGGACTACAAGGACTCACGCTTAACCCAAAAAATTAACTAATGGCCTATATAGCATTTTAATAGGGATACATTTACGTGGATGGCCAATATGTTACGCTGACTACATGGATGGGCAATACAGTATGTGCCTGGGAAATATACTATGTGGATACGTGGCTAGAACGTGTGCTATGTGGCTGCGATATTGTTACCTGCCAATATACTATGTGGATGCACAATGTACGTGGCTGGGCAATGTACTATGTGTTTGTGCAGTAGGCTATGTGGCTGGGCACTGTAATGGGGCTGTGCAATATGTTTTGTGGACAAAATACTTACTGACGGCGGCCAAGGACTGGTCTTAAGAACTGTAAACATTTGGAATATTTATAGTGCACAGACTTGGCCGCAGCAGCACCACTCTTTGAGCGCTCCTCCTCTGCCCGTATCCCCTTATTGAAACGGTCCTTGATGGATCGCCATCTGATCCTCAACCTTTTAACTGTGAATGCAAAAGAAAAAAAAGGTTACATATGTAGCATTTGAAATGGATAAAACAACCGTGTGCGATGCAAAACTTTGGGCGTTTATTGCATCACACACGGTTGTGTTTATCCTGGAAAGATGGTGGGTCATAGCAACGTATCTGCACGGCGTATCAGCAATACTCACCAAAGTTGGCTTTGTCCTTGGCAGGAGCTATGTCAAAGCCCTCCCACAGCGACTTTGCCACCTCTACCCACAAACGCCTCAACACCACCTGGTCCATGTGCCGGGAGTCACGGCTGTCCCACAACGGGCCACGCTCCTGGATGCTTGATATGAGGAGCTCCACATCAATGACTCCATGGTCCCGTTGTGAAACCTAGAAAAATTACAAACAGAAAAGGTTACAAATATGCAAATATTAACAACCACCAGCACCTGTCATGATATGTACCTTGGCCCTATCCTTTGTCATTTGATATATGTATATTGATGGTTTCTACACCTGTATTTTAGAATGTTTTGGTTCTGTAAGTTTCACCTTTGTTACCTTCCCCCAATACTTGCTACCCTGAAAAGTTTGGATGTAAGCTTACTAAACATCCCTAGTGAAAGCAGGATGCTAATCAAAAAAAAAAAAAAAATTGTTTACAAAAAAATACTCACTCGCCGTCCTGACGCCACACCTTGGCCCTGACCTCTCTGCTCCCGCTGACTTCCTTCACCCTCACTTGAAGAAGCCTGTAAAAATTGTATAAAGAAATTCTTTTAAAAACTACAAATGACAGCGAATAGTAAGGAAATTGACATAATTACTCACCACACTCCCCTGCGCCGATTGGCTCGATTCAGACACAGTGGCCATTCTAGCACGTTTGTTCTGGCATGAAAAAATGAAAAAAAAAAAAATCAAAACTAAACCTAAATATGGCACATACAATAAAATATGCCCAAAAATTTTTACAACAACCACAATTGACTTTTGACTGATCGGACAATGCAAAAATAAGAAAGCGACACTACAACGCCATACATTGCAAGAGAAGACAATCAATAGAAGAAACTATACAAGAATAGACCCAAACCAAAAAGCAAAAATAGACACCTATGTCCCAAATTGTACATATCAAAACTTTCGGAAAAAACATTACAGGCACAAAAAGTACAATGAAAGAGCAAAATAATGAACGCCATACTTTACAATTGCAACAAGACATGATCCTAAAAAACAACATCTTGTGACATCTAACCACAGAAAGACAAAAGGCAATAAAAACCATTCTAGATAACAAGCAATAAACATTACGGGACAACCGCTGTAAAAATATACAGCAATCCAAAGATAAACCATAGCCAAATAGAAAAGAAAACACATGGAATTTTTAAAAAAGGCCACCACCAAAAATAATATAAACAAATAAAAATTATACTACACACTTCGCAATGCAATCAGTCAATGAAGGAAGATATATGCCATACGGAAAACGACGTAAAAACATCAGCGATATTTTTTAAAATAAAGGGAAAGTACAATTGAAACTATAATGGCATAGCAGCACGGAACTATACAATACAAAGACATCATAAATGTTGCCCCCCCACCAGCAAGAAAATACACTCAAGGAAAGAAAAAATAAAGCCAACAGCAGAATCCAAAACACAGCAAGACATGAGCCAAGAAAATGCCACACAGTTACCACCAACAATAGAAACTAGAAAAACATGCACCAGAAATTTTACAAGACAAAATGAGCAAAAATCAATACATTGAACAACCACATGACACAAGAACAAAACACATAACCAAACCCAAACTAACGTAAAAAAAAAAAAAAAAAAAAAAAAATTCAAAAGACAATAAATGCAATCATATTAACCCAGAAAAACATCAGAACCAGAAAAACAATTTTTCTATAACAACCCATAACCGTAATAGCACAGACCAAACATTGCAAAAATATAGACAAATCAAGAAATAAAACACAGAATACAAAATGTGCAAAGAGAAATATATACTTACAAGTTTGGAAAGCAGATTCTCCTCTCAGTCTTGTCTTGTGTGATGACTTGTGAAAGACAATGGCAAACCCCTCGTTTCTTTATATATATAGGTTGTTTTTTTGTGTCTAGACAAAGTCTAGACAATGTTTTGCATTTTTTATTGGAAAACGCATGCGTCATACAACGCACCACGACGCAAGTACTTGCGTCGTCTGCGTTGTCAATACAAGTCAATGGGAAAAAAGGCACATCGACGATGCAAACACGACGCAAACACGACGCATGCGTTTTTTAAAAGGTCGGCGCCGCCAGAAAAATGCAACATGTTGCGTTTGCCGCGCCCAGACAGGTGCGCCCTAACGCCGCATGCGGCGTTAAATGCAACACAACGCAACACAACGCATGCACATGCGGCCCCATGCGGCGCCAATGTTAAAGATAGGCCCGCACGACGCATGCGTTTTGTTGCGGCGGCGACGCTGCGGCGCAAACCGCAAATGTGAACGTACCCTAAATAAGTAATTTGCTAATGCATCTAATGGCCGAACATTACACTGAAGTCAGCAGCTTATTTCCATAGCTATAGGTACACTTTAAATGAATGGTTATCATTAACAAAATACTCACCAAGGATCTAGAAAATTGCAGTTAGTCCTATGGTAAAGCACTGGCAGTGTAAAGAACAGTTCTAGCGTCATCACTGAAATGCATTAACGCTCATTTCTGCTCCTTCAATAACTACAATCTAATATACTGTAGATACTGAAACGTCCTTCCAGAAGAGTCACTGGAAATGACTACTACCAGTTAAACATTTCAGTATGTAACTATATTAAATGAATGAGCTGTGCTTAGTCTGAAACACAACATTGGAAGTGAGACTATGGCAGTATGATGCTGTAAGCAGGTTACTTGGTAGCAGCAGCTCAGACAATGAGGAGACACATATACAAGTAAGCACTATACTATCACTATATTATGAGTAACAGTAGCAAGGTCAATACAGTATGTTATGACACAATTAGAACACAGCGATGCTGCTAGAGACAATACCTATGCAACGTTCTATTAGAAACACTATTCTTAATGCTCTTGTTATCTAGCAGTTAAACCACTATTAATGCCTTTATGTCTCAGCATAATTGACATCACTCCCAGTGGTAGGCCCATCCTCATTATAGTCCCTGTAAGCTCCTCTGATCGTTAACTGGCCCTACAGCGGGTCACAGGCTAGCAAGTCTTCGATATGCCAGTCACTAAATATACAGTGTGCTGGTCGCACTAGCCGACTCTGTTCCCTGAAGCATTACCGCAGCCAACACCCTGTACTGTACGTCTACGCTGGAAGTAACGGCACATAGGAATAGTCCTCTGCTACAGCTGGAGCCTGGTTTGGATCTGGTCACGGTCTTCTACTGTTGCTGCTTATGCTTCTAATGGCGCTGCTTACGGTATTCTACTGTCGCTGCATACGGTCTTCTACTGGTTCTGCTAATGGTCTACTAGCACAGGTTACGGTTCTTCTACTGCCGCTGGCCATAGTTCTTTCTCACAGCTTGAGCCTTCTCTGGTATATGACCGCTCTTGGACCCTTCTTTGGCAATGGTGGCTGTGAGCCCACTTCACAGCCATAGGACTTGCCTGGTACAGGTTTTGGCACCAAATCCGCCCTTCTTGGTTAGCCAGGACTTTCTAATTAATAACTGTGATACAGATGTTCCCTGATCTGACATCATCTTCAATCTCTTCCCCAGGAACATGCACTTCCACTCTTGGGTTCCTACTACTATAATTCATTCTTTACTTTAACGTTCGCCTGACCAGCAGATGGCATTGTTTGCTTGCAGTTACTCAGTTAAGCTCCATCTGTACTTGTCTTCGTCCACATCCTTACAGTGCCTTCCAATATTGTTTTTGAGCTATAAATTTGTGATCCTGTGAGTATGAGTAAGCTTGCCTTCACTGTTTTAAGTGACATTTTTTTTTTGCATTTTAGTGGCCAAAAAGGTTGCAGCCAGATTATTATGAAAATATTAAAAACCTGTCTTAGGCTTCCTTCACACTTTCGTATAAAACACGAACGTGTAAGGCCACTTTCATACGTTCAGTATTTGGTTAGTATTCTACATCAGTATTTGGAAGCCAAAACCAGGAGTGGGTGATAAATACAGAAGTGGTGCGCATTTTTCTATTATAATTTTCCTTTGACTGTTCCACTCCTGATTTTGGCTTACAGTTACTGATGTAAAAAAATCACCAAATCCCCAATTTGCCTAAAACCAATGTTGGTGTCATCAGTGTTTTCCATCATTGTTTCATCAGTGTGACATCCGTGTGTGTGTTTTTACCATAAGTGTCATCAGTGTTTTTCTGGTATGAATAAAGAAAGAAATAACAATGACGGCGCACGGATGACACACATCTGTGTGCTGTACATGTTTTTGACAGACTCGTAGACTTATATTGGCCCTTGACATCTGTGCTGCCAGAAAAATCGGACATGTCCATAGCACCGTAGGTTACAATGGGTATGTGTAGTATCCTTGAAAAAAATGGATACAATAAGCACTGGAAGCACGAACGTGTGAAGGCCACGTTCACACATTCAGTATTTGGTCAGTATTTTACATCAGTATGTATAAGCCAAAACCAGGAGCGGAACAAGCAGAGGAAAAGTATAATAGAAACATCTGCACCACTTCTGTATTTATCACCCACTCCTGGTTTTTTCTTACAAATACTGAGGTACAGTAAAATACGGACCAAATACTGAATACTGTGTGAATGTGGCCTTTGATGCAACTCGCTTTTTTCAGTTGAGTTTTTGAAAGTACAAATCATGAAATTCAAAGGGAAATCTTAGAATCGCATGACCAACAATGTTAAAAAGCAACTAAAAAAATGCACTTATTGAAATAGATTATAAAGTAAAAAAAGTCACAAATTCCCTCTCAAAAAAGAATGTAAAGACTTTTGCATTTATAAAAGCCTTTCTGTCCAGAAACAAATGAAACAAGAGGCTTGTGTGAAGGCAGCCTATTAGTTGTCCTCATGCTGTTCTTTTCAGTCATTGGGACTCATCCTTACGTAAGCAGGCACATTTTCCCAGAGCTGGCTCATCTCTGTAGTAACTAGGTCCTCTGGGCCCGGCCTACAGCTTCTGCATTTTCAGTGCCGTGTGAGAAGATTTAGGTGTAAGAAAGTAGTATCAGAAACAAATATGCTAAATTCGATGTGAGCTATAATGAAACATGTTTGTCCGGCCCAGTAATATTATCCAATTAGGTTTGATGGAGGCATGTCTGTGCATATAGCAGAGTTCAGTGTTACATTTAGCACAATGCTATTCTGTAGGGAAAATGAGCAGTCACCTGAAATAATACCAGAAAGAGACTTCATGCTGAATATGATGTTTATACTGAGTCGTAGCAGTGTAAAGTAACAGTGCTAAGCACTGAGCCAGGATGAAGTATTATTGCCCAATGCCCATATATTTAGCAAACAACTGCTTTTTTTGGTTCTGAAGCATGGTGTATACTTTTTGTCAGTAAAGGACTAAAGGTACCGTCACACTAGACGATATCGCTAACGATCCGTGACGTTGCAGCGTCCTCGCTAGCGATATCGTCCAGTGTGACAGGCAGCAGCGATCAGGCCCCTGCTGTGCTGTCGCTTGTCGGGGAAGAAAGTCCAGAACTTTATTTCGTCGCTGGACTCCCCGTAGACATCGCTGAATCGGCATGTGTGACACCGATTCAGCGATGTCTTCGCTGGTAACCAGGGTAAACATCGGGTAACTGAGCACAGCGGCCGGAAAGCAGAGCGGTGACGTCACCGCTCTGCTTTCCGGCTGCCCGGCGCTCACAGCCAGACCAGAGAAGCAGAGCGCCGAGGACAGACAGCGGTAGGTAAGTATGTAGCGGTTGTTTTTTTTACTTTAACGATGGTAACCAGGGTAAACATCGGGTTACTAAGCGCGGCCCTGCGCTTAGTAACCCGATGTTTACCCTGGTTACCGGGGACCTCGGGATCGTTGGTCGCTGGAGAGCTGTCTGTGTGACAGCTCTCCAGCGACCAAACAGCGACGCTGCAGCGATCCGGATCGTTGTCGGTATCGCTGCAGCGTCGCTTAGTGTGACGGTACCTTTATACATACAGTGGGTGCGGAAAGTATTCAGACCCCTTTACATTTTTTACTCTTTGTTTCATTGCAGCCATTTGGAAAATTCAAAAAAGTTCATTTTTTTTTCTCATTAATGTAACACCATTGCACCATGTGCACCCCATATTGACTGAAGAAAACAGAAATGTAGAATTTTTTGCAAATTTATTAAAAAAGTAAAACTGAAATATCACCTGGTCATAAGTATTCAGACCCTTTGCTCAGTAATGAGTAGAAGCACCCTTTTGAGCTAGTACAGCCATGAGTCTTCTTGGGAATGATACAAATTTTTCACACCTTTATTTGAGGATTCTCTGCCATTCTTCCTTGCAGATCCTCTCCAATTCCATCAGGATGGATGGTGAGCGTTGGTGGACAACCATTTTCAGGTCTCTCCAAAGATACTCTGTTGGGTGTAGGTCAGGCCTTTGGCTGGGCCAGTCAAGAATGGTCACAGAGTTGTTCTGAAGCCACTCCTTTGTTATTTTACCCATGTTCTTAGGGTCATTGTCTTGTTGGAAGGTGAACTTCGGCCAAGTCTGAGGTCCAGAGCACTCTGGAAGAGGTTTTCATCCAGGATATCTCTGTACTTGGCCGCATTCATGTTTCCTTCAATGGCAACCAGTCATCCTGTCCCTGCAGCTGAAAAACTCCCCCATAGCATGATGCTGCCACCACCATGTTTCACTGTTGGGATTGTATTGGGCAGGTGACAAGCAGTACCTGATTTTCTCCACACATACCGCTTAGAAGTATCACCAAAAAGGTCTATCTTCGTCTCATCAGAGCAGAGAATCTTATTTCTCATAGTATGGGAGTCCTTCTAGTGTTTTTTAGCAAACTCTATGGGGGCTTTCATATGTCTTGTACTGAGGAGAGGCTTCTGTCAGGCCACTCTGCCATAAAGGCCCGACTGGTAGAGGGCTGCAGTGATAGTTGACTTTGTGGAACTTTCTCCCATCTCCCTACTGCATCTCTGGAGCTCAGCCACAGTGATCTTGGGGTTCTTCTTTATCTCTCTCACCAAGGCTCTTCTCCCACGATTGCTCAGTTTGGCTGGATGGCCAGGTCTAGGAAGACTTCTAGTGGTCCCAAACTTCTTCCATTTAAGGATTATGGAGGCCACTGTGCTCTTAAGAACCTTGAGTACTGCAGAAATTCTGTTGTAACCTTGGCCAGATCTGTACCTTGCCGCAATTCTGTCTCTGAGCTCCTTGGCCAGTTGCTTTGACCTCATGATTCTCATTTGGTCTGACATGCACTGTGAGCTGTGAGATCTTATATAGACACGTGTGTTCCTTTCCAAATCAAGTCCTATCAGTTTAATTAAACACAGCTGGCCTCCAATGAAGGAGTAAACCATCTCAAGGAGGATCACAAGGAAATGGACAGCATGTGACTTAAATATGAGTGTCTGAATATAGGGTCTGAATACCTATGACCATGCAATATTTCAGTTTTTCTTTTTTAATAAATATGCAAAAATTTCTACATTTCTGTTTTGTTCAGTCAAGATAGGGTGCAGAGTGTACATTAATCAGAAAAAAAATGAACTTTTTTAAATTTACCAAAAGGCTGCAATGAAACAAAGAGTGAAAAATTTAAAGGTGTCTGAATACTTTACATACCCACTGTATGTCCAGATACACACATTGCATACATCTGCTGAATATGTTCGTGCAAATGACATCATACCAGTCGTAGGGCCCAATACAGTGAGGAAAGTTCAGCCATGCTGGTGAGAAGACATCTAGTTGGTGATCATGCTCTTTTTCAATAAAATAGCTGCATTTGCATTTTATGTAAAGGGGTGATCCAAAACTAACATTTAAATTAATTCTAAATGTTTAGATATTTAATGACATAATCTAATCTTTATTTCTAATATGCTTTAATTTAAATGTCTTTATTTCCTCACTATGTAATCTAACTGCTTTATTTTTTTTACTACTTACTGTTTGATGCTTAATTTCAGAATGGCAGTGCATGCTGAGATACTCAAAAGAGTTGTCATTAGGGGGCAGACGTTGCAGTTACTGCTGAAGTTACCCTGAGACGAAGAATCATCAGTGATGACTGTTTCCGTCGTTTGGCTAGTCCCTTCTCTGCTGAGCATGTGTTGGTTGTCGATTCCGACATATGCTCAGTAGGATCTTGTCTCTGTGGAATATTCACTGTTAAGGCCTCATTCACACATCCGAGTGCACTACATTGTTTCCATAGATTGCACTCATTCCTAGGATGTTCTATGGGACCATTCACATGTCCTACTTTTTCCTCATACCGAGTGGTCCGTGGCAAATATCAGAGACATGTCCGATTTTGATCCGATGAGCGGATCAAAATTTGTAATGCAAGTCAATGGGTCTGTGAAAAAAATCAGACCACACTATGATGTTATTCGAGTGTGGTATGGAGAACGTGCAGAAATAGTTTTTTTTCTAATTTCTCCAATTATGAGAAAATTATAGATGACACTTGTACCGCACTCCGATCAAACTCTGATCAGAATCTGATCAGAATAATCGGCTTGATTCTCTTGTACACAAAATAATTCCTACATGTGAATAAAGCCTAATGCAAAGTGATAATGCTATTGCTGAGAGGTTATTTTTTTGCGCTCAGAGCTGACATTTTTACTGATACCATTTTAGGATAGATACTATGCTGTGATTGCGTCTTACTGCATTTTATTACTATGTTGCAGTGACCAAAAAAACGTAATTCTTGCTTTTTGATTTTTTTTTCTCACTACGCCGTTTAACAATCAGATTCATTTATTTTATATTTTGATAGATTGGACATTTCTGCAAAAATCAAAATCTATGAATGCCGGCCACAGACGCGCCAATGGGCGTGATCAATGACGCGCGTGTTAAATGCCAGTTAATTGAACACATGCAGAATCACCATATTGTATTCATAGACTGTGTTATTTATCTTGCGGAGACAGAGCGTCTCTGCAAGATAAATAGACATGCTGCAGTCTGGAAAGATGCGCCGCATGGCCGGATGTGGCCCTGCACACATAGTGGAGACGGGATTTCATAAAATCCCTCCACTATGCTGTAACATCTAGATACTGTGGATTAGACGCTGTGGCTGTACGCAGCATCCAATCTGCAGCAAAAACTCAAGCAATACTCCCCGTGGAAGCATACCCTTAGCCTACAGACTGCAGACAGTATATTTTTAAAATCAGACACCAAATTGCAAATTTTCATCTCATGTCTAGTAACGTATTAGTTAATAGTTGTTTAAGCAGTATGTTTTATACATAAATATACCATAAATATCTAGACAAAATCTCCTTGTAATGGCTCCTTTCCAGTAGTCTTTCCAAAGAAGAGAGAATAACCTGAATATGACAGAACTCATCAACTCCATGAACATTCAGTGAATTTGTATTTGTCAACTCTCTATAGGAATAGATACCTGGGAAGATCAGAATATACCTTTTCTGTGCACACATTGATCTCATTTATTTATTTGCTAATATATTACGCGGGTTAAGCTAAACTGGGAAGTAATAGTTTATAATTTCTAGCAGGCAAGGTTCTACATATAAAATACATGAATCAGACAGTAGATGACTGGCAAATTAATAAGTAATGTAGATGGAATTATAATTAAATACTAGTAAGTTTCATAATAAAGAGAATAATTAGTTGTAAAGGTAAAACAGCAATAGTGCACTCAATACACAGTATGAAAGTACAAAAATATAGACCACAAATCCTGATGAAGTGCACAATGCTCTCAATGAATAGCGTGAAAGATCAATTTATAATAGGTCATCCAACAGTAAAGTGCATGATAAAGCAGTATTATCTCATTGTCTGCTGACATTAATAGCATTAATGGTACCCAACTGGTCATATCAAACAGTAAGTGACCTATTGAAAATAATAATGGGTGATACAGATCTGAGGTAAGCTGAGGTTTTCCATGTACAGCAGCACCCACATACCATCACTGCTACATGGCAGACGCTGCTTTTAGCTGGTGTTCGTCTTGTTTTTAGTGTAAACCAAAACCATTAGTAAAGTGCATTATTATCTTATTGTGTTTACTGGGTTCTAAAGCAGCAAGCTCCATAAAGTCTCTTGTATGTCATTTGGGACCATTTAAAGCACCACTCTAGCGTTATTGTAGTGCAGTGGTGGAGCGGTGGCGCTAATCTAAGTCCCCTTCCCCCAGTATTATACCTACTATCCGCTGTCTTCAGCTGTTCCCATCACCGATCCTGTTGGTCTTCAGCAGTTTGTGACCTGCAAATTTCTGAGCAGGTAATGTAAGTTTATGAAAGCCAGTAGGAAGTTCTCATGAACATTGAGAGATTGCCACTGTTATCTCTGACTTCCGCTCAGTCAGACGTTGCAGTTGGAAGAGCACAGGGAAGAGATGAAGACAGCAGCTGGTAACCAAAAGACTAGAGCCGGGGACTTTAGATTAGTAGTACCATTCCAGTGCTATAATAAAAAAGAGTGATGTTTTAAAAAGTCACACGAAGCAACCAACCCCTAATTTGATAGGCCAATGTTAAGTATATTAAGGGAAATTTATCAAAACTATTTTATGGGAAAATAATAGGAGATGCCAATAGCAAAGAACATCTCATTGTAGCTTATCGAAACTAGTAGCAGGTAAATGTGGATCTCATAACATCCTACTCCTACTGTATATTTAGTTTTTAAATTCTGAAAACATTAAATGCATTTAATAAGTAAGGGTTCTAGAATTATGAAATTCACAAATGTAGTTTTCTCACATGTATATATGGGAAGTCAGAAGATGAATGGTGGGTGAATTTACTCTTAAAGCCATTCTTTAATTTTATTCTAAATCAATTTTAAGTTGGGCGTAAAGGTACCGTCACATTAAGCGACGCTGCAGCGATATAGACAACGATGCCGATCGCTGCAGCGTCGCTGTTTAGTCGTTGTGTGGTCGCTGGAGAGCTGTCACACAGACAGCTCTCCAGCAACCAACGATGCCGAAGTCCCCGGGTAACCAGGGTAAACATCGGGTTACTAAGCGCAGGGCCTGGTTACCATTGTAAATGTAAAAAAAACCAAAACATTACATACTTACATTCCGGTGTCTGTCGCGTCCCCCAGCGTCAGCTTTCCTGCACTGTGTAAGCGCCGGCCGTAAAGCAGAGCGGTGATGTCACCGCTGTGCTCTGCTTTACGGCTGGGCCGGCGCTGACACAGTGCAGGGAAGCTGACGCCGGGGGACGCGACAGACACCGGAATGTAAGTATGTAATGTTTTTTTTTTTTTTACATTTACAACGGTAACCAGGGTAAATATTGGGTTACTAAGCGCGGCCCTGCGCTTAGTAACCTGATGTTTACCCTGGTTACAAGTGAACACATCGCTGGATCGGCGTCACACACGCCGATTCAGCAATGTCAGCGGGTGATCCAGCGACGAAATAAAGTTCTGGCCTTTCTGCTCCGACCAACGATGTCACAGCAGGATCCTGATCGCTGCTGCGTGTCAAACACAACGATATCGCTATCCAGGATGCTGCAACGCCACGGATCACTATCGTTGTCGTTCTAAAGTTGCTCAGTGTGAAGGTACCTTAAAGGTACCTTCACACTAAATGATATCGCTAGCGATCCGTGGCGTTGCAGCGTCCTGGCTAGCGATATCGTTCAGTTTGACACGCAGCAGCGATCAGAATCCTGCTGTGATGTCGTTGGTCGGGGCTAGAAGGCCAGAACTTTATTTGGTCGCTGGCTCTCCCGCTGACATCGCTGAATCGGCATGTGTGACACCGATTCAGCGATGTCTTTGCTGGTAACCAGGGTAAACATCGGGTTACTAAGCGCAGGGCCGCGCTTAGTAACCCAATGTTTACCCTGGTTACCATCCTAAAAGTAAAAAAAAACAAACACTTCATACTTACCTTCCGCTGTCTGTCCCTCGGCGCTCTGCTTCTCTGCCCTGTGTAAGCCCAGCTGGTAACCAGGGTAAACATCGGGTTACTAAGCGCGGCCCTGCGCTTAGTAACCCGATGTTTACCCTGGTTACTGGCATCGTTGGTCGCTGGAGAGCTGTCTGTGTGACAGCTCTCCAGGGCATCCAATATCATGACTCAAATGTAATCCCCTAATTAATCAAATTACAGAAGAATAGACAACTTACCTGAAGCATCTGTAGCTGTATATTTCTGTCTCCACGCCTGCTGAGTGGTGGGCTCTGGTGCTGTCACGTTTCTCCACCTTCGTTTCCTGACGGTAAGAGATAAACTGCACCCCATCCTTCTTGAATGGGCAGACATCCATATAGATCAGACTGTATATTGCCAGCATTTTATGTAAGTTTGTGATATAACTATACTAACAGTTGGCCCCTGATAAAAGATGCCAGGGATCTCTGGGATGAAAGGACTATATGTGACGTAATCCTTGTGACAGATGTAATAACTTGTTTACAGCCCCTTTAAGAGGAAAAGTTCATCTCTACTGGCTAGATCCTTTTGTGCTAGTGTTGTTGTTTGTCCGGTGCAAACATTTATGATCTCTTCTCTTTTATTCTGCAGAGTTTGCCATTTCAATACTTGATAAGATGCAGGCACAGGAAATTTTGCGGAGTTTGAGGCTACCAGAGTTTGACGACTTCAGCCAGTTTTTCCGAAGCGTGCCAGCTGCCACATTGGTCGGATTAGGTGCCTTTGCTGCAGTAATTGCATACTGGTTTGCAAGTCGACCCAAAGCTGTTAAGCCGCCATGCAACCTCCTAATGCAGTCAGAAGAAGTAGAGGTACAGAATGCGGATGTCACGGCCATTGTACAGAGTGCTAGCATTGAATGAAGGGGTTGTCAAACATGGTAGACATTGTCAATGAATAGCTGGGAAACTTTCTAATATACTTTATATTATTCCAGATTAGAATATTTCTGCAGTGTATGGAAACATTCTCGTTTAGGCCACGTTCACACATTCAGTATTTGGTGAGGTTTTTACCTCAGGATTTGTAAGCCGAAACCAGGAGTGGGTGATAAATACAGAAGTGGTGACGTGTTTCTATTATACTTTTCCTCTGATTGGCCAGATACTGAGGTAAAATACTGACCTAATACTGAACATGTGGCCTTAGTCCCAGGAGCTGAGACACTGTACAAGCCTAGAACTACTTATAACTGAGGGTTTGCTACAATATATCCGCCATGTTTGAGGGAAGCACAAACCATTCCTGTATTCTGCACAATCTCTCAGATACCGGCCTGTGATTCGCTCTGTGTAGCTCATCTAATGAGGAAGAACATTGCCATTCAGTGTCATCAAGTACAGATGTACCAAATAATACAGTACTGCATAATTATTAATTCAACACTCACTAATAAGATTTATTTATTCTGCTAAAAACGGGTGAAAGTTTAGCTGAACTTGGAGTGCAGGTAACTGTTTTTGGTAACATTGCATTGTGGTTCTTCACCATTTGTTGCACAGCTGTGGTGGTGACACGGGCGGGTGCATAACATCAGCTTTGGGAGCTGTCCAATTGCTGAATTTCTTATGCACTAATGTGACTTTTGGTCTCTCACTTTTCCTTCGTCAAATATGTAACTGCCCACCCCACTTGATAGAGACAATCCCCACAAGAATTATTAATGGGCTTTTACCATTGGACAATTACAACGTGCTAAGATGGTCCTTTGGCAAAAAGCAGATCAGGTGTCCCCCCAGCTTGTGACCCCAGCTGTCAGTTTAAAGATAAACCTGGAGAAAATCCTTCAATTTTACTGCTGTGCCACCTGGAGGAAAACGTAAGTATTACACGGTGACCGTGTAAATCTAGTTGTCTAGATGGAGAGAACAAGCAATAGACTGACTTTGTAACAGCTCTACTCCCTGGCCAAGAGAAGAGGATGCTACACTACTGATTATGTACTATAGTTTTTGGATATAGCGGGTGGCCAAAAAGTAAGTAAACGGTTGAATCAATGAGATTGATCACAAGAGGTTATATAGGTAAACACACATATGGACACAGAAAAGAGCAGCATCATGTAGTGTCAGAGACCTTGATTCCAGTGATGTTTGACTTACTAGACTGTGTTTTGTTGTTTCAATAAAATCAGTGTTTTATCAGCATGAGAATGTAACTACAGGACTAGGTGTCTCATGCCTCCTAGTCAACTGGTTTGTGTAACTCTGCCCCCACCAATGATTAGCAGCTTTCTGTAAATGTACAATGTACCCAGAAAGTTGTCAGTCAAAGGGAATGTGTAAGTTATAAAGGGCTCAGCATTCTGAACACTGTTATATCTACAGCAAAAAAACAATGTTATTTTATCAAAATGACACCATGCAAACCGATAAGCGACTCTGGAATGAGGATTTCATCCTCTACATCATACTGCTCTCAGATTACATAGCAAAAATCTGGTGACACTCTCCCATTGATCCCATGAGTGTCTTCCATCAGCGTTGCCCCATTTCTGTGCCTATGTCTGGCCACAATGTATTCAGAGTACTGCACTGCAGATCATCTTCCTTTAACGTCACGGTTATGCTGAGTTCCGATTGCCTAGTCCCATCTAATTTCTCACTATTATTTTGCCCATTCCTTTGCAGGACGGTGATGGTGCTCGCCATTCTGTTTTAGGAGATGGCCCAGAGCTGCTTACACACTACTATGACGATGCCAGGACAATGTATGAGGTGTTTAAGAGAGGGCACCACATATCCGGTAAGAATACTGCATACACAATCCTTAGGTTATTGCTCAGGTCCATTATTTCTGCCCTAGAAGGGCTCATGGAGATGATGTTTCCCACCTCCCTCTATTACTCACATACCCGATCTCCTGGCAAAGAGTTGCTTTAACACTAATGGCCCCTTCCTGTCCATGTCCAACATTAGAATGGCCGGCATGTAATGCTATGTTCCCTCTGTGAGGACGGTATGTCCAGCAGCACGTCCAGGGTACGGTAATTACAACCAATATCTTACTGGTTCACCCTAGACATTATCTGTCTCTTGTCTAAATGACCAGTTTCGAGATATCACACACTGCTCAATTTATATCGGTAATTTTGGTATAAAAATATATATTTTTCCTGCCATTAGCTGTGAAGAGTATGACTGCAGAATTTAAAGGGGATGGCCACCGTTAAACTAATGTTAAAGGGATTATCCAGCACTTTAATTATTTTACTGTTTATTATTTGGTAAAATCACGTCAACAGAGCAGCGGCTTCTCTTCCGCTCTGCTCTGTTAACGATAGAGCGTGACTGTGGACATGATGCTGGTAGACGGCTGGCTCCCGCTGCCCAACATACCCAGAAGAAGTAGAACTGCTATGTTGCCACGGAGCAGCTGATTTGCCGGCAGGAGCAGTCGGCGACCACTCTAAGGCTATGTGCACACGTATTCTGGAGGACTGCGGATTTTTCTGCAGCGGATTTGGAAAAACCGCAGTGCAAAACCGCTGCGGTTTTTCCTGTGGATTTATCACGGTTTCTACTGCGGATTCTGCTGCGGCTTTACATCTGCAGTTTTCTTTTGGAGCAGGTGTAAAACCGCAGCGGAATCCGCACAAAGAATTGACATGCTGCGGAATGTAAACCGCTGCGTTTCCGCGTATTTTTTTCCGCAGCATGTGCAGTGCGGATTTCGTTTCCCATAGGTTAACATGGTACTGTAAACTCATGGGAAACCGCTGCGGATCCGCAGCTGCGGAAACTTAGATCCGCTAAGTATTATAAAGTTTTAGTGTTTTAAATGCATATGGATAATGCTCACAGGACATGTTCACACCTTCAGTATTTGGTGAGTTTTGTTCCGTATGTGAGAAAAGTTGGCACTTGTTTCCTTATCAATGGCATAACTAGGGTCTCACTGGGCCTTGAGCAAATTTTTGACCAGTTCTCTTAAAACCCCAATACTCTCCCCAACAACACCCCTCACTGTCCGGAGTGCAGAGTGCAGCGCTTACTTGTGATAAATCCGAAGTGTTATACATGCACGACTTAAGCCTGTTCTCAGTTAAATCATTAGAAGTTTTGAATTCCTAAACTCTTTGTGCATCGGGGCGTGACTGTGGGGTGGGTCTGTGGAATGTTACTGTGGGATGTGACTGTGGGGTGGTACTGTCAGATGTGACTGTAGGGCGGGACATGACTGTGAGGTGCGACTGTGAGGCAGGACTGTGCGATGTGAGTGTTGGGTGGGACTGTGGGGTAGGACTGTGGGATGGGTCTGTTGAATGTGACTGTGGGATGTGACTGGTATGTGACTGTGGGGTGGTACTGTCGGATGTGACTGTGGAGTGGGACTGTGGGACTGTGAGGTGGGACTGTGGGGTGGAACTGTGAGGCGGGACTGTGATTCGGGACTGTGGGATGTGACTGGGGTGGGACTGTGGGGCAGGACTGTAGGGTGGGATGTGACTGTGGAGTGGGACTGTGCAACTGTGGGTTGGGACTGTGGGGTGGAACTGTGAGGCGGGACTGTGAGTCAGGACTGTGGGATGTGACTGAGGTGGGACTGTGGGGCAGGACTGTAGGGTGGGTTGGGACTGTGGGGTGGGACTGTGAGGTGGGACTGTGGGGCAGGACTGTGGGTAGTGTCTTTAACTCTGCCAAGGCCCCTCCACTGGCTCTGGTGTCTTTATCTTCTTCCTCATTTAAATTTCACACTGGCAATGTTCTAGCTACAGGCGATACTTGTGCAGATTGATCTGTGGGCAGGCTTCAGTAAAATGGTTAGGGTGGTGGCACACATGCAGATGTAAATCTCATCTCAATGACAAGTCGAGATCCTGCGTATGTGCCCCCATTGGCTGCATTTTACTGAAGAGCACAGAGGCGAATCTGCACACGTGCCAGCATCGGCACCATTTTCCCAAACTTCGCTGCAAGATCAATCTGCTCTGCCAGCGGTGCAGTTTTCCTGAAGACTGTCAACAGATCAATCTGTTCAAGAGTCGCCCGCAGCTAGGACGGTGCCAGCACAAAATTTAAATGAGGAAGAAGACAAAGACACCAAAGTTAGTGGAGGGGCCGTGGCACAGCTGAAGACCATACCCACAGTCCCAGCCCACAGTCCAGCCTCGATGCACAAAGAGTTTAGGAATATGAAACTTCTAATCATGATGTAACGAAAACCAGGTTACAGATTTCTACACTGAAGGTAGCTATTAATCAATATGATAGCGTCATTCTGCCCATACCTTTAGTTTAACATGAATAATCCTAATGACAGGTTCTCTTTAGAAGGGTGCTGCTTTTCTGTAGGTGGGCCTGTGGCATTGCGGCCCTCCTCCCTTTCTGAACCAGGTCACAGTTGCACCCCTCTGACTGTGATTTTTACGCCATTGCTCACTAAAGGGAAAAATGAATGTTCCTCACTTGTCCTTTCACTGTAATTCCCACACAAATGGAGAACAAGTGCATGGTAGGGTTTCAAAAGATCCAAAATGGGTTTTAATGACAAGGTGTACAAATGATGATAATAATAATAATAATAGTAATAATAATTTGATTTAATGACATTTTCATGAGATTTTAAAGATAAAATACATTAACTCTAATTAATGAATAGACTCCTTTGGGGGGTGTTGGTGTACGGCACAGGGGTATTGTGTGGAAAGAGTCTTTTATGTAAATTACAAGCTGCTTGTCTGAACAAATCACAGTAACCTACCCTACAGCTGATATTTCTGGCCTGACCTATATTCAGCTTAGATCATGGAACATAAAATGTGATTTTCTTGAATAAGCACAAAGTCTCCAGAGGCCTGCTCCATGCACTTAACCATAACAAAATGAATTTGAGCTACAAGTCATCAGATTGGTCAGTAAAAGAAGAACCATCAAGATTCAATACACTATGAAAAATAGTTCCATAACAAAATAAAGTGCTGCTAAGAACTCTTCCCTAATTAACCCAAAATATGGGAAAAAATTAATAAAAAATACAATGAGGAATTTTTCATATTAGCAATGGGGAATATTGTGAAATAAAAAATGTGTAATCTGTCTAGTGATTTGCCTGATGTGAAAATTAACCCTAAGGTCACTGGCAACGTGCATTTTTGTATTATTTCAGAAAATGGTCCATGTTTGGGATCCAGGAAACCTAACCAGCCTTACGAATGGCTCTCCTATAAAGAGGTGAGGATGTTTTAAGTTCACAATTGTTAATATGTACCGGGATATTACTGCTCGTCTACAGAACCAGCTCCATGACTTCTAGAAGACGTGTTACTCAATGTGTCCTAATATTCTTGAGGACCCCAAGTTATTGAAGCCAAAAAGCCTCTACACATGTAGTACGCCCCAGTATAGAGAGCGAAAAAAGTCATTGCAGCTGCCTGTCAGTTTAGGGGTTAAATTTTGCTCTGATGGCCAGCAGATGTCTGACTGCTATCTTCTGTAATTAGTCATGGTAAAGCACATATAAGTCTCTCCAATTACCGATATGCACCAGATCCCTTTGTATCCAATACATTTCCAGTTTGAGTTTGCACAACAAGTTGGAGGTAATTTCAGCATAAATGTTTTTTTTTCTTTATAATCATTAAACGGAGATCAGGCATAAAGAATAAAACATTAGAAAGGAATCATGGGGTTTAATAGTGTACATGTCACAGTGTAGGCAGCCATATGCAATACAGGAGTACAATGGTCGGAGTCACTAGGTATTATACAGGAGAACGTGTTCTGTAAGAATGTGTCACACTGAAATATGCCGCGCTTTCCACGATGTAATAAAAGAAAAATGTGTAAAACCTTGGAAACCTTTGCATCATCCTGAGACTTTTTCCTCCTGACTATTCATGTAATGAATTCTTATCATTTCATAAAATGACATTTCAGCCTCCATTTGTAATGGAAAACCTTATAACATCCTTATTACTGATAAAGAGGCATTTGAATTGTTTGCAGGTATCAGACAGAGCAGAATTTTTAGGGTCCGGATTACTATACCAGGGATGTAAGCCCTCATCAGATCAGTTCATTGGGGTCTTTGCACAGAACCGTCCAGAGGTAATTCCGCCTATGTTTCTCTGTTTCCTCTACGGCATATCCTTTTAGCACCTGGGCTTCAGTGTGATGTCTCTGTCTTTCTAGTGGATCATTTCTGAGCTTGCCTGCTACACATACTCTATGGTGGTTATCCCATTATATGACACCCTGGGCCATGGCGCTATCCGCTATATCATAAACACAGGTAAGGTAACTTGTCCTGTAAAGGATGGGAATTTTAGGTCATAAGATATGAATAGGGTTTGCTATGTTTTAGCTTTACAACCGACCTTAGTAAATAAGTACTGGTGGTGGTGGATATTAATCCCTGAATGTAGACTGAGCTGACCTCATTGAGTATTTTACACTTAGCCTCAAAGTCACTACCGGAATAGTTTTGTTCAGTAAATAAGCCATTGTAAAAGTTATTTCAAGCACTGATTCTATTGACGTCTGCTTCAGAGTACTTCATGTAAGAACACAAGGGATAGGGGTTTTTGGCCTTTGGAAAGAAACAAGCCCTTAAAACACACATACACAATTAAAGCTAAACAAACAAGTTCAATGGTGGTCAGCCGAACCTGTTCTCTGACAGCTTCTAGTAATGAAGTCCTACCCCTGTAGGTTTTACTGGGGAGAAATGAGTATGCTTAGACGAAAAGGATTGGATATTAAAATTCAGCATGACTGATCCTTTTTTTCACCAACATCCATGCTTGGAGGAAGGTTAGGAAGCCTCCATTGGTTCCCGAAATTGGTGGGTTTGACTGGCAAAAGTCTAACATATATGGACACCTTAATGGGGCTGTCAGATGATATCCTTCTATAATTATCTAACTGGTAGAGCTTGACACTAGTCTCAGTCCTCAGGAAGCTGAAGAAGGGAACACCACCACCTCCAGTCTCAGTTGAGTTCACCAGAATAATGGCACTGAAGTGAGGGGGATAGAAGCAGTAAATCTACCCTAGATTTCATGGTTTCCCTTATCTGCTTTTGGCTAACTGTTTTTGCTTTTACTGTTTTTTAAATCCCACAAACCTTTTAAAAGGGATCCTGCCAGCCTCTCTAAACATCCCTAAACCACCACCATGTATTTATTGCTATCTTTATACCCTTTCTAAAAAGTTCATAAGGGTGAGATGATTGATCAGTTTGAGGAAAACATTGTCCCCACGACTAATCACCCACTAGTTAGCATATCATTATCAAGATTCTTTTCTGGCATATTCAGTAACCAATAAAACAAAAAAATGGCTTGTTAGGAAGGGTATAAAGATAGCAAAAATGATATGGTGGTGATTTTGGGAGCCTGGTGAAGCTATCACGTTCCGTTTGAGTGACATGAGAGCACAATATATAATGGTGTTTGTATCGTTGTATGGAAATGTTTGTCAAAGAATCAGTATTGACAGGGGAATTTTTTTTTTATCTTCTATGAATTCAGTATGTATTTGATCATTTGTGCCAATGAAAAATGTTTAATTGAACAAAAAATGTAAGATTATAGATTTTGCTGTAAATTTCTCTACTTACCATGTAAATGGTCAAATCTACAACAAAATCTTTAACATATACGAAACACGGTGGACTAAAAGGGACACTGTCACCTGAATTTGGAGGGAACAATCTTCAGCCATGGAGGCGGGGTTTTGGGGTTTTTCATTCACCCTTTCCTTACCCGCTGGCTGCATGCTGGCTGCAATATTGGATTGAAGTTCATTCTCTGTCCTCCGTAGTACATGCCTGCGCAAGGTGCAATCTTGCCTTGCACAGGCGTGTACTATGGAGGACAGAGAATGAACTTCAATCCAATATTGCAGCCAGCATGCAGCCAGCGGGTAAGGAAAGGGTGAATCAAAAACCCCAAAACCCCGCCTCCATGGCTGAAGATTGTTCCCTCCAAATTCAGGTGACAGTGTCCCTTTAAGTTTCTGCAGTATAGTATATCTGCACCAATGACTTACCGCCAATGGCGGCAGGCCCCGCGACTGCTATGGGGCCCGTGAACCTGGGGGGGGGGGGCGGTGCCAGCGCCCACAACGGACCCCTCATCCACCCGTCATCATCATTGCTCGCAATGATGGAGGAGGGAGTGTCAGATGATGTTTCTTCCCCCATCATTCTTCCTTGGTGTCTGGCGTCTCAGAGCAGCGGGTGCAATGATGTCATTACAGCGCACCCGTTGTTCTGAGATGTGCAGAGCTTCACACCACACACTCAGGAGACTGGAGCATTGGGTAAAATGACGACAGGTGATTATAACATTTTGTTTTTTTTTAAATCAGTGATTGGTGGCCATAATAATAATAGAGTATGGAGGACCATGAGTAGTGCATTATATATTTTGGAGGACCATGGGGAGTGCTTTATATTCTATGGAGCACCATGTGAAGTGCATTATATTCTATGGAGCACCATTGGAAGTGCATTATGTTGCAGGACCGTAGGAAATGCATTATATTAAATGGAGGACCATGGGAAGTGCATTATGTTCTTTGCAGGACCATAGGAAATGCATTATATTCAATGGAGGACCATGGGAAGTGCATTATGTTCTATGCAGGACCATAGGAAGTGCATTATATTTTATGTAGGACCATCGGAAGTGCATTATGTTTTATGCAGGGTAATCCAGCAGTCTTGTTTCTATGCCAGGGGCTTGTTGCTGATCAAGGTAGAGTCCAATCGGACTTCCCCTTTAAGACAGGTTTCTAAAACTCTTCTTTTTGTTTTGATTTATACATTTTCTTTAGGATTTTTTCTGGAAAATCAAGATATGTGAACATTCTTTAGTTAATAACAAATAAGATAGCAGTTCAATATGTGAGTGTAATGCGTTCAGGTGATAGCCACCAAACTAATACTGGCATATTTGTGGGCTACTATGGAATGTCTGGGAGACTAGTAATACAGTCTCATTCAGACATCCATGTTTCATTATGAACTGAGGGTCCGAAAAAAACAAAACAGAGACGTCTATTTTGATATGAGTCACTGATCTAATTCGCCCATTCAAATCAATAGAATTGGGTAAAAAAAATGGACAGCACATGGATGCCACTGTTGTAAATCAGTCCGTTGTACTTATATACAAAAAAAGTATGTATAAGGCCTAAATAAGGACATCTCCTAGATATAAGGGCAATTCTCCTGCAAGCTGCATTTTTTTCCTTACATCGACATATGATGTATATGTAAATCCCATATTGATACTGTTGTATTGAGTGGGCTAAGTACATTTGATAAAATATTTGCAGATGCTGGCTCTGTTACACAGCTGGTATCTACATATAACAGCAGCGATCGGAGCTTTCAAGTGTATTTTGGACAATTTTCCAAGCTTCCCTTTTTTTGGCGTGAACCAACTTTTATCCCGTTTTAATATATTCTTGAAAAAAAACTGTGTGCATATACATAATAAAAAAAGCTTTTAAAAGCTCTACATAAATAAAACAGAAAGCATAAAAATTGGATTCATCCCCCATTAAAAATAAACATATTAAAAAATATATTTACCATACGGCAAATGCTGTAAAGCAAAAAAAAATTTACACATGAGAATTGCCATTTTTTGTCTTTGCAAGTTCCACAAAAAATGTAATAAAAAATGATAGTAACATAATGTGTAATATCAATAAAAACATCAGTTTGCCATACAAAAAACAAGCTGTAAGCTTCAGAAAATGCCATTGCTGTAATTGTACTGACCTGAAGAATCATGTTGGAAGGTCATTTTAACCACACAATGAATGCCTTAAAAAAATTGCATAACTAAATTTTTTTGCCATATTACTGCACTTTAAATTTAATTTCCATTTTCCAGTACATTATATGGTAAAAATAATGGTGTTATTAAAAGCAACAAATTAACATTTTTCATACTGCTGTGTCAATGGAAAAACAAAATGTTATCACAGTTGAAAGAGGAAAGGCAAAAAACAAAATTTGACTACCCGAGGAAGGGGTCAATGATCTTCACATCACCCTCTCCCTCACACTTTTTCACTCCTGGGTGCTGGTGCAGACGCTGTCTTGACCCTGGCATCGGCATGACTTGGTGTCTGCTTTAGCGCCCCCGAATGCTAGGGGTCTCTACATTGTGCTGCTCTCATATTAGGTGGCAGAATCTGGTGACAGATCCCCTTTAAGGGCTGTGCTATTTAGCAGTCTAGATTAATGAGGATTTGGTGTCTATATTTAAAACATATGATCTGGGGGTCCAGATATTTCTTGAGAGTCTGTAGCCTCTATGTTTTCTGTGTGTTCTTCATCAGTTTAAGGTACCTACATTCATGAAGTGACAAGATAAGTCATTTCTAATTAATAAATTCTGCAAGTTGGTGGTGTGTCCTTTATATATGGCCAAAAAATGCAAAGCGTTTGGTTGACGAGCGCAGTGTGCAACTTTGACAATTTCCTGAATCTCCCTGCTGTTTATTCTGAAAAGTCGGAAAGTATCATACTTAGCATGCAAAGTGTATGTATGCCCCGAATTGTTTTTGACCACTCTATCAATGTGTCTTCGGCAGCGGATATCTCAACAGTAATATGCGACAAGCCAGAAAAAGCTAAAATCCTTCTAGAGAATGTTGAAAAAGGAGAGACCCCTGGTCTTAAGTCTGTTGTTCTCATGGATGCAGTGGACCAGCAGTTAGTGGAAAGAGGAAAAAACTGCTCTGTGCGTATTCAGACTATGCAAGAAGTGGAGGTACTATTTTCGTATAATCATTCTCATTTAATCACTGTTAGAAAATATATGATATACTTTGTAGAATTGGCTAATAACTATCACAGTGACTTACATATTGAGTTATAGGCCTTCAAGATTGTGCCATTCCAAAAGCCTAAAAAAAATTGTGGGAATAAATAGCATGTTGGTTATTCCCACAGATTTTCACAGGAATGCCACAAGATAACCACACACAGCAAATATGTGACAGAAATCTTTGGATATCTTCACACACTGAGTTTTTTGAGGACTTTCTGGATCAGAAATTGAGCAGAAACTCCCAATCCTTCTCAGAAACTCAAAACCCCTCAAAAACTTAGTTTGCACTAAGTTTCTGCTCCAAACCCCCTCTAAAAACACTGTGTGCGCTTATTCAGTTTTTGATTCAAAAAGGCTCAGCAAAAAGACGATGGCGATTCATCAAGACTGGCGATTCTCTCTCCAACCTTGTTGAGGAGGCTTACGCTTCTTAATGAGTGAGTCGAGGCGCGCAGAGTAACATTTGTGGTGTAGGCAACGCCACCACTTGTCATGAATTTGACAGGCAGGGCAGCACACTCCATCATGCCCTGTCCCACCATAACTGTGTAACATATTATCCCCTTAAAAAATTATATTTTAATCAAATACTCTTAAAAATACCACTTCCCAGTGAGAACAGAAAAAAATATAGATATATACACGAATCTACTTAGTGCACCTGTCCTCATACAATAACCCTGCGCTCGCCTGCTGTCCCTTCCTATCAGTGGAGGTTGGCACCCTGATAGATTATTTGGCTCCCCCACTCCGCGACGGCTAACACTTGCTAGCCCTGTTAAGTAGCTAACCAGTTATAGGGGAGAAAACAAAGCAATTGAAAGAAATGAAAAAAGCGTAGGGTAAAAGAAAACTAAGGTGCACACAAAATACGGTATATAATATCAACCTCCTGCATTAAAGTCCCATATAGGACGATAAAACGCTATAGATATGTATTTAGAGCACAAAGATAATTATGCTCATGGCGTTTTTTGTATAGCAATCCTATTGCACTGCTGAAAGGAATACAACTATGTGCATGGATGATGAGACATCAATAGGAGGAAAGATATAAAGTAACAGATGACCTGGTTCCGTCCGAGTTAAAACCTGTGCATGACAGCACTCCCCTGTTGAAATTAAGCAGTAATTATAGTCAGTGCATTCAAGAATGTTCAACAGTATTGCATATCTCAGTATAGTTACTGGTACCTATAGGCCCACAATAGTTTCCTCGAGCAGTACTGGACAAGAAAGAATAGTAAACGAATGCACTCAGCTGCACATTGGATGAAATGATATGCAGACGCCAATAAGCATTAATAACCAGTGGTAGGTGCCTATATGCATGCACAGTACGGTAGACCAAAGTAAATGGTTCCAGAAGCAGCCAGTGAAGGGGGTATTAACCCCAAAACAGACCCTTAGCTGTCAGTAGAACGCCGCAACCATAACTGTGCCTGCTTTGTCGGAGCCCGGTGAAGAATAGCGTGAAAATGGCAGAAGTTGCCTTTTTTGCACAACCTTGCATTGTGCAAAAAAAGTTGACTTTTTTTTGCCAGTAATCTGGCGAAAAAGCTATGATGAACCCCCTTAGTGTGCACATACAGTATGTTGGCTACAGATGATGTAATAAATGTGTAAAATTTTCAATATGCAAAGTTCTGCAACTGTCTAGTTTATCTTTAAGCTAATCATGTGCTTACTGCAGACACATTCCTATTCACATCAGTGGATCTGATATTCATTAGGTGAAATTTGTGCAACAAACCTGATATATGTGAATTGAGTTTTTCAAAGCTGGCGTTTTTTTAGTGTTTATCCATCATTTTTGGGTCTTTTTTTCCTCTATCCAACAATAAAGAAACCACTAGTCAAATCTGAAAATGCTGGGAAATCACTCAAAACAGACACTTACAAAATATCAGTGTATATTAATAGTGAGATTGTATGATCATTATACAAATTGCGATATCTGGCACTACAAATTTAATATCTCTCCTTTTCTAGGAATGTGGGCGCAAGTACAGAAAATCACCAATTGTGAGTGCAAATATAAAATGAAGCAGTGAAATTGTATAGGAGTAACAGTTACACCATTCAGTGAGGAAAAAACAATAAGACTCCCTACCACTATCCAAAAGGATCTCATACGCTGAGGGGAATGCACTGGAGTAGTCAAGATGCCAGTAAAATGTAGTGTTTAATATAAAGGCCAACAACATAAAACTTCAATGCTCTTTGGGGCTGATAGCTCACCCATTAGGAGAGCAGATAAAATTGGCAAATAACCACTACATATGTAATATATATATATATATACATATATATATATATATATATATATATATATATATATATATATATATATATATATATATACACTGCTCACAAAAATATAGGGAACCCTCAAACAACAGAATATAACTCCAGGTAAATCAAACTTCTGTGAAATCAAATTGTCCACTTAGGAAGCAACACTGTTTGACAATCAATTTCACATGCTGTTGTGCAAATGGAATAGACAACAGATGGAAATTATTGACAATTATCAAGACACACTCAATAAATGAGTGGCTCTGCAGGTGGGGACCACAGACCTCATCTCAGTACCAATGCTTTCTGGTTGATGTTCTGGTCACTTTTGAATGTTGGTTGTGCTATCACACTCGTGGTAGCATGAGACGAACTCTGCAACCCACACAAGTGGCTCAGGTAGTGCAGCTCATCCAGGATGGCACATCAATGCGAGCTCTGGCAAGATGGTTTGCTGTGTCTGCCAGCCTAGTGACCAGAGGCTGGAGGTACTACAAGGAGACAGGCCAGTACACCAGGAGATGTGGCGGGGGCCGTAGGAGGGCAACAACCCAGCAACAGGACCGCTACCTCAGCCTTTGTGCAAGGAGGAACAGGAGGAACACTGCTAGAGCCCTTCAAAATGACCTCCAGCAGGCTACAAATGTGCATGTGTCTGCAAAAACGGTTAGAAACCGACTCCATGAGGATGGTCTGAGTGCCCGACGTCCACAGATGGGGGTTGTGCTCACAGCCCAACACCATGCAGGATGCTTGTCATTTGCCACAGAACACCAGGATTGGCAAATTTGCCACTGGCGCCCTGTGTTCTTCACAGATGAAAGCAGATTCACACTGACCACATGTGACAGACGTGACAGAGTCTGGAGATGCCGTGGAGAGCGATCTGCTGCCTGCAACATCCTTCAGCATGATGGGTTTGGCAGTGGGTCAGTAATGGTGTGGGGTGGCATTTCTTTGGTGGGCCGCACAGCCCTCCATGTGATCACCAGAGGTAGCCTGACTGCCATTAGGTACCGAGATGAGATCTTCAGACCCCTTGTGAGACCATATGCTGGTGCAGATGGCCCTGGGTTCCTCCTATTGCAGGACAATGCCATACCTCATGTGGCTGGAGTGTGTCAGCCATTCCTGCAAGATGAAGGCATTGAAGCTATGGACTGGCCTGCCCGTTCCCCAGACCTGAATCCGAATGAACACATCTGGGACATCATGTCTCGCACCATCCACCAAAGTCACGTTACACCACGGACTGTCCAGGAGTTGGCGGATGCTTTAGTCCAGGTCTGGGAGGAGATCCCTCAGGAGACCATCCGCCGCCTCATCAGGAGCATGCCCAGGCATTGTAGGGAGGTCATACAGGCACATGATGGCAACACACACAACTGAACATCATTTTTTTTTCTTGAGGCCTTTCCACTGAAGTTGGATCGGCCTGTAATTTGATTTTCCACTTTGATTTTGAGTATCACTCCAAATCCAAACCTCCATGGGATATTCATTTCTATTTACACTGACCATTTTTATGTTTTATCGTTCTCAACACCTTCCACCATGTAATGAATAAGGGATAACTATGATGTGGGATTTTAGTGTTCCCTTTATTTTTCTGAGCAGTATATATATATATATATATATATATATATATATACAGTACAGACCAAAAGTTTGGACACACCTTCTCATTTAAAGATTTTTCTGTATTTTCATGACTATGAAAATTGTACATTCACACTGAAGGCATCACAACTAAAAATTAACACATGTGGAATTATATACTTAACAAAAAAGTGTGAACCAACTGAAATTATGTCTTATATTCTATGTTTTTCAAAGTAGCCACCTTTTGCTTTGATGACTGCTTTGCACACTCTTGGCATTCTCTTGATGAGCTTCAAGAGGTAGTCACCAAGAATGGTCTTCCAACAATCTTGAAGGAGTTCCCAGAGATGCTTAGCACTTGTTGGCACTTATGCCTTCACTCTGCGGTCCGGCTCACCCCAAACCATCTCGATTGGGTTCAGGTCTGGTGACTGTGGAGGCCAGATCATCTGGCGTAGCACCACATCACTCTCCTTCTTGGTCAAATAAACCTTACGCAGCCTAGAGGTGTGTTTGGGGTCATTGTACTGTTGAAAAATAAATGATGGTCCAACTAAACGCAAACCTGATGGAATAGCATGCCGCTGCAAGATGCTGTGGTAGGCATGCTGGTTCAGTATGCCTTCAATTCTGAATAAATCCACAACAGTGTCACCAGCAAAGCACCCCCACACCATCACACCTCCTCCTCTATGCTTCACGCTGGGAACCAGGCAGGTAGAGTCCATCCGTTCACCTGTTCTGCTTCGCACAAAGACACGGTGGTTGGAACCAAAGATCTCACATTTGGACTCATCAGACCAAGGCACAGATTTCCACTGGTCTAATGTCCATTCCTTGTGTTCTTTAGCCCAAACAAGTCTCTTCTGCTTGTTGCCTGTCCTTAGCAGTGGTTTCCTAGCTGCTATGTTACCATGAAGGCCTGCTGCACAAAGTCTCCTCTTAACAGTTGTTGTAGAGATGTGTCTGCTGCTAGAACTCTGTGTGGCATTGACCTGGTCTCTAATCTGAGCTGCTGTTAACCTGCGATTTCTGAGGCTGGTGACTCAAATAAACTTATCCTCAGAAGCAGAGGTGACTCTTGGTCTTCCTTTCCTGGGGCGGTCCTCATGTGAGCCAGTTTCTTTGCAGCGCTTGATGGTTTTTGCCACTGCACTTGGGGACACTTTCAAAGTTTTCCCAATTTTTTGGACTGACTGACCTTCATTTTTTAAAGTAATGATGCCCACTGCTTTTTCTTTACTAGTCTGCTTTTTTCTTGCCATAATACAAATTCCAGCAGTCTATTCAGTAGGGCTATCAGCTGTGTATCCACTAGACATCTGCACAACACAACTGATGGTCCCAACACCATTTATAAGGCAAGAAATCCCACTTATTAAACCTGACAGGGCACACCTGTGAAGTGAAAACCATTCCCTGTGACTACCTCTTGAAGCTCATCAAGAGAATGCCAAGAGTGTGCAAAGCAGTCATCAAAGCAAAAGGTGGCTACTTTGAAGAACCTAGAATATAAGACATAATTTAAGTTGTTTCACACTTTTTTGGTAAGTATATAATTCCACATGTATTACTTTATAGTTTTGATGCCTTCAGTGTGAATGTACAATTTTCATAGTCATGAAAATACAGAAAAATCTTTAAATGAGCAGGTGTGTCCAAACTTTTGGTCTGTATTGTGTGTGTATATATATATATATATATATATATATATATATAAAATCTATTACAGTGAAAAATAAGATTTAAATCGATATCTCAGTGAATACAACAACTTCCAAATTTTTTCAACCCATAACTATAATCTTCAGCTTTATTCAAATTAGTTGTGGAAATAAAAACACCCCACATCAAAAACTACTACATCTAGTATTTTGTATGACCTCCATGATTTTTAAGGAGAGCATCAAGTCTTCTAGGCATGGAATGTTAACATTTACAACATATTACAACAATGATGCTCAACTTGTCTCATCAGAACTCCCCATAGGTGTTCAGTTGGGTCCATACCAGAAGACATACTTGGCCACTGAATCACATTCACCCTGTTCTTCTATAGAAATCCAACAGTGGCCTTAGATGCGTCTTTTGGATCACGCATACATTTACCAAACGCATAGAGTGATAATAGCATCTTCTCTAACATGAATTCACAGCATCTGTATCTGTTAATTCATGATACCATCAATGAAATGTAGCTTCTCGTCACCAACAGTACTCATTCAGGCACACATGTGAACAACGCCACCACCATATTTCACTGTGGGCACTGTGCATTTAGAAAAATGTCTACCATTACTATTATGAAATTGATGTGCGTTTTTCAACTTATATTAAAATATATAATTATATGTTTAGTATTGTCTATTATAAGATATTGGGTGTCATGCACGTGTGACATAGGACTTGTAGTTATACCGCATGCATGGATCTATAATTTAAATATGTATTGCACTCAAATATCCTTTCATCTTGCCCAAAGTGTGCATCTTTAACAGAATAAGTCTTACTTTGTGGTAGAATCAAACTTTGGGCTAAATGAAAAGATATTTTAGCCATCTAATGAGACATCAACATATTTACAGGATTACTTACCATGTACCATGTGCTTGACTCATGGTGCTTTAATAGATTTGATCCACTGCTCAGAGAGCACGTCTGTAAAATCTCTAAATGTGCCGCGTAAGCGACGTAGCGGGGAGCAGCTCACATGTGCACACACTGTGGAGAACACCGCAGTGAGCGGTGAGCAAAGTAGTATGTACCTCAGTTTACACAGGTTTGCACTTTTGTATATAAATTGTATATAAATTTGATGCTTGTTACTTCATGCTACTGACCTAGTGAAGGGGGCAGTGTGATATTAAAGCACATAGTCCCAAATAAAGCTTTTTTAGAACCTGACGATCATTTGGACTTTAGGCATTTCACTGGCAGTGTATTCATAATCAATTAGATTTGCCTCATATATGCTATCTGTGCGTCTGTTTCTGTAAATCAACAACATTATTTCATGACAGATGAATGATTTCCTGCTGCCCATCCAATATACATTTTTGTTATCATGTTTTAGCCACCTACACCTGAAGACCTGTCAATTGTGTGTTTTACCAGTGGAACAACAGGTGAGTAATTAGAGATTCACGCTTTAATAGAGATGAATGAATCAGTTGGATGGAAATCGAATTAGAGTCTGATTTTATGAAATTCGCTGGTTTTGGCAAATTTGAAAGCTTTATGATTCAATTATCGCAAATTGCCGAAAATTGTCCGCCACCTTTTTACATGTTGCAGAACACTGTATCATCCACAGAAGGCTGACATGACATCAGTTGCGACCACGTGGGCTTCCTATAATAAATTGCAGCTATCATATCACATTGTATAGCGCAACCAATCAAGAGGGACTGTAATAACCTATATAAAAGCCTAAACAGGAAATGCAGCAGCCATTTTAGGGGGATTTTAGGATAGTGAGAGTTTGTCAGAATTCAGAATGTAGCAATAGAGACTGCTAAACACAACAATGTCAGGTCACCGCTGGGAACAGTGGCTCCAATATTGCTGGAACAGCGCCACTGCAGGAGGTGAGTGTTCACCTTTTTTAATTTGACTCAATAAGTCGGGAATGTTCAGTAGTGGACAACCCCTATCAAGACCTATCCTGTACAGATTACCTTGGAAACTTGCCTTTAAGTGGCAGGAGTAAAAGACTTAAGAGTTGATTGGCATACATTAAGACATTTCCTACTACTAACAAATTTTATACTTGAACCCCAGAGGCGTATGTGCTTAGGCGGTACATACATATTACTCAGGATTACATTGTCATTTGGATTAATATTTGCTTTCTATTGCAGGCAATCCCAAAGGTGCCATGCTGACCCACGGCAACGTAGTAGCTGACTTCTCTGGCTTTTTGAAAGTGACAGAGGTGAATACTTTGGAAAGTGATTTAGGCCTGTGTAACACCAGACTTGAGCACTCACTACTTTTTAATCTGGCGTCATACACATAAAATATTCCGTATACACAATTTGTATTAATATCTTTATTGAAAACTTCCCGCAGTTAATACTCCCTTAACTCTTTGACATAACGGAGACATATGCTTTCAGTTTTCCTGTGATGGTAGGTGTAACACTCGCGCCGAGACTGGTTGGCGCGGGCACCTGGGGGTGTGGCCCCACTGGACCACAGACCGAACTTCCCTGGAAGGGGCGTAACTAAGTAGCTTCCTAGGTGTTCGCTGCAGCCTCTGATGGTGAGGTCAGACTTGTGCAATAGGAAGCTACCAGGTACCACTCCAGGGTGGAGTCGGACTGTGGATGCTGATCCCACCGGGGACAAGACACGGGCAGGCAGGCACGGCTGTGACACTGGCTGACAGACGGGTATGGCAGAGGCCCTGACGGGCGGACTGGCTTGACGGAGATACAGGCAGGCAGACGGGTGCGGCTGGCACTCAGGCAGACAGGCGGGCACGGCTGGCACTGGCAGACAGGACTGATACTCTGGTAGGAACTGGTATTCAGATGGATGTGTGGAAACAGGTAAGAACCTGTTCAGACTGGAGAATATAAAGGAACAGGTAGAGACCTGTAGGGAAAGTTGCAGAATTAAGATAGAGCAAGAGTGTAAGAAAAGCTGAATCGCAGGAGGCGGAGTACGAGTAGAAGGTGGAGCTATGAGCAGAGAAGGAGAAGGCAGAGCAGAGAGTAGAGAAGGAGAAGGCAGAGCCAAGAGCGGAGCCGCAGGAGGTGGATCCAAGAGCGGGGACGCTGGAGGTGGAGCCAAGAGCGGGAACGCTGGAGGCAGAGCCAAGAGCGGGGACGCTGGAGGCGGAGCCAAGAGCGGGGGCGCTGGAGGCGGAGCCAAGAGCGGGAACGCTGGAGGCGGAGCCAAGAGCGGGGATGCTGGAGGCGGAGCCAAGAGCGGGGATGCTGGAGGCGGAGCCAAGAGTGGGGACGCTGGAGGCGGAGCCAAGAGTGGAGACGCTGGAGGCGGAGCCAAGAGCGGAGACGCTGAGGCGGAGCCAAGAGCGGAGACGCTGAGGCAGAGCCAAGAGCGGAGATGCTGGAGGCGGAGCCAAGAGCTAAAGACGTAGAACCGCAAGGAGCGGTGCTTGGTGGAACCGCAAGGAGTGGAGCCGTAGAGCAAAGCCACAGAGAGCGGAGCAAGGTCAGAGAGCAGAGCTGAGAGAAAAGCTGAGAGACACAGAGCCACAGGTTGTGGTAGAACTGAGCAGAGAGAAGCAGAGCCACAGACCGTGGCGAACAGAGCAGAAAGATAAGGCAGAGGTACACACAGCTGAGTGGGAAATGACTAATGAAAAAGAAGGAGCAGGGACGGACATAGACCAGAGTACAGACAGGAACGGACACGGATACACAAACAGAACACAGATGAAGGCCTGCAATAGTGCAGCCCTCAGAGACAGGAAACACACGACCTGGCAGCTCAGTAGCAAATGCAAACTGAGGGGAATAGTTTGCTCAGGCATCCTCCAATGGGTGAGGATGCCTTAAGTATCAGAGGCCTCAAGGCTATTGGCCAGAAGCACCTTAGGGAGGTGCACACAGTCTCAATAAGAATCCGGAGTGGCTGGCGCCGCCCCCCTATGCACACAGCCAGGAAGTGTACACAGAGCAGGCCACCATGAAGCACATGGCATGGAACCAGCAGCAGACAGATCTCACAGCATGGCACTGGGTGAGTGAGTAGATGTAACAGGCAGGTGGGGAATGGAAGGCCATGCAGTGATGCCGGCAGGGTTGTTACAGTAGGAGACTATATACAAACATTCCTAGGCACCAACAGCACTTGGGATGAGTACACGTAGTCATGACTATATGGTAACGTAGTCAACTTTCCCAAACCGTAACAGAGCAAGATTTGAAGAGCAGGTTCAGATTTCACCTTTACATAATCAGTGATCCCCTAAAACCTTGGTTTAGTTTCTGATTTAGAGTGATAGCAGGATACAGGCTGCTTTATTGCAGAATATTGGTTCCTTTATTGCAGAATGTAAGTTTCCAGTCTCATTCTGCAGACACATTAACAAGCTCCTGCGGGCAGGGGTAGATCTCAAGGAATAATTGTGATGATGAGGATATATAGTTGTGTTTGATTATTTGTGGAGGACGTCTTTCACCATTTAATACTAAATCCTTATGTAAGTATATACAGGCAGCTGTGTGCCATAAAGTAATATATGACTACACAGACTAACTACATCACATGGAAACAGGAACCTTTAACTTAGAAACCTAGCCGGAAAATATTATGGCTCTCATGACACCATGAAAGCAAAAGTCTTCGCTAACAATTCTTGTAGGTCTTCTAGATTAAAATTGGGATTTGTCTATGTATGAAATTCACATTACACATAATGTTTCTGGTTCACACATTTCTCAGTGTAGAGAAGAGAGGGTCATCAGTACATTACAAAAATACAAGCACTATAAAGGGTCCTGTCGTTGGTATTTGTCTAAATATAGTGTCACTTGCAAATAAAATAATAGATCATGAGTAATAAGAGTTTCAAGGTTTTAGCTAAGCAAGAAAAGCTTCTAAATTCATATATTTGTATGCTAAACACAGCGTTAAAAAAAATTAACATCTGTTTGGGTATACTGTATATGCAAAAAAAGCCTGTGTCTTGTGTATTGCATCCCACAGTCTTAAAGTATAGTATATAGGCATTAAGACACATATATAAGGTTTTGTTTAAAGCTTTCCCTTTTAATTACATTTATGTAAATGGTGGCAGTGCATTGATCAGTCGCATTAATCGTCAACTAGTACCACCGACACATGCCTAATGGAAGCCTTTTCTCCATTACTGAACACATAGCAGCACAGGAGAGACATTGGTCAGCACTAGGCTCAATGCTCTTGATGGAAATCGTCCCACCCTCAGTGCACTTACACTCTCATTTAGGCCCCCTTCACAAGTTAGTGGCTCCAGTACGCGTAGTGACAAGTTTTCACACGTCCTGGAGACATTTACATCCACGCACCCATTGTAATCTATGGGGACCATGTGTCATGTCACCCACACATAGACATTTTCATTTTTTTTCAGCAGCATGGATGTCAATGTGTCCCACTCACGTACACATGGATGACATAATGTGTGACATCCCTGTGGCGTCCATGTGACACGTCCCGGAATAGAATGCAGAATAGAAATGACAGATGTTTAGGCGTTAAAGACATGAAAAATAGAGATAGATATGGGGTAGATAGATAGCTATTCATGACCTATATAACTAGTGACTTGCGTGTGTAGTTTACTGTACTTGTATTACCTAAAGAATAAATAATGAAAAAATCTGATGTGGGATCCCCCCCCATTTTTGACAAACAGCAAAGGTAAAGCAGATAGCTGCAGGCTGATATTATCAGGCTGGGAAGGCCCATGGATTTTGTGTCCATCCCAACCTAAAAATGTCTCCCCAGAACTGGGGCATCCATTACATACGCTAATTCTGGTGCATTGCCCGCCTCTTCCCGATTGCCCTAGTGCGTTGGCAATCGGGGTAATAGTATTGGGGTCTATCAGACACCCCCATTACTAACCCAGTAGTAAAAAACAAACAAACACGTACACAACAAAAAACAACAACTTTTGTTTAAATAAAGACTCCGCCACACTATCCCTGGTTCACCACTTTTTTTATGGAAAAAATCCCATGCATGCAGGTCTAAAATAATCCACTGAATCTGACATAGTCCTGACATGAATGCCTGAAAAACATAAAAAGTGTGAATTAAACACAAGAGACTGTACCTCATTCACCAATTTATTAGAAAAAATGTTTCCAATTGGGTCCCATTTAGGCCACATTCCCCAAATCTGGCAACTGTGAATTTCAATAAAGTTACTGCTATTCTCACAGACGCTGGGTACTGACAACAACACTCACCGTCAGTTTTACTATATAGAGAACATGTTAAATAAAAAACTAATGTGAAATTGCACTTTTTTTGCAATTTCAAAGCACATGTAATTTTTTTCACATTTTCCAGTGCATCACATGATAAAATGAATGGTGTTATTCAAAAGTATAACTCGTCCCACAAAAAACTAGCCCTCATATGCCTATGTGGATGGAAAATTTAAAAAGTTATGACCCTTGGAAAAAGGGGAGGAAAAAAAATGAAAACAAAAAATGGAAATTGGCCGCGGCCTGAGGGGGTTCATGAACTCCTCTTAATGAATCCAGAGTGCGCCTCTTAATGAATCAGCAGTGTCTGACTCCAGCAGGCCCCTCATCAAGAATAGAATGAAAAACGCCGGTCTTGATGAATCGGGGCCTACATGTACAGTTATGGGCATCTTGTTACACTAGATATAGACTATAGACTTATTAGCTCTCCAGGGTCCCTGCTTTAGTTCAAAATTGTGTGTCCTATAATATAAACGTCCTGGAACATCTGTCATTAGACCTTTGGGTTGGGCTGGTCCTCTGTTATTCCTATTAGAAATGTATCGGTGAGGAAACAACTGGTGCACCAGTAATATCTCTGCCCAGTATGCCATTGTAGTCACTACTCCGAGTGTCAGACTGCGTAGGGACACACCCCATTGGCAATGGCAACTACCATTTGTCTATTTAGGCACACATTTCGAGAAGGAATATCAGAAGAATGGGACAGTGAACAGTTGTAAGAAAAAGTGCAGTCGAATTGTTCTGTCAATGGCAATGTCAGCATTTACTAAAGCAGTCAGGAGAGCCAGCAGGGCCTTTCTAAATAAATCAGAATGCTTCTAACATTAACATTCAATTGTAGGACAGGCTCTGTTAGAAGAAGGGAAGGTCATCAAAATGTATCCTACCTTCTTCTAGAGTCTGCTGAGTCAGTGACCAAGGGCAAGTGTTATGTCCTCCACCAGCCCAATGAATTAATGATGAATTCAAATCCTTCTCTATTCAAAATATTATCATACTTATGGGTTTTAGACCGAGACGTCCAAAACTCAAAGCTTAATGATGCTATTAAGACTCTGAATAATGTCTGTCTTCCTGGCATTCTGACTAATGGTACTGAGCAAGTACAGCTATGTGCTCTCCAGAAAGTCTTCCCATTTGTCAAATAAGAAACCATTTTGCATCTTGTGTTTTTACACCAAAAACCATGTAAGAGCAATGTAATAGGACAAGGTTCTTTATATATACCTGTAGATTAGAAAACTTTATCTCTGGATCATACTTCAAGATGCTGATTTACAGTACTAAATTCCATTTTATGTTATCCCATAAATACCATCTAATAGCACTGCATGGTATGAAATAAAAAAAAATGATTTCTACAGTGTATGTGTAGTCATACAGCAACAGGAAACAAAGTGTGTTGAGGATTTCGGTGCAGGCGGACAATATTCCAAAAGGGAGATGAATTAGTTACTGTATTGGCCCCATGCAATGTGGCGCCTTCATGGGACATACAAAATATATGCAACTGGTACAGACAAGTGGCTCACCAGAGACATGTCTGGGTCATATGAGAGAAAATAAGCGTGTTCAGATCAACACAGAGGTGGCCTCATTGGGTCACATGGATTCATTTTGACAGAAAGCAGCATTCACTGATAAAGTGCATACAGATATAATTATTTATTTTTATTTTACATAGCACCATCACAATCCACAGCAGTTTACATATATCAACATCACTGTCCCCATTGGGACTCACCATCTATCAGTATGTTTTTGGAGTGTGGGAGGAAACTGGAAAATCCATGCAGACACGGGGAGAAAATACAAACTCATTGCAGATGGTGTCCTTGGTGGGATTTGAATCAAGGACACCAGTGGTGTAAAATAACAGTGCTGCTAACCACTGAGCCACCATGCGTCCATAAAAATGAAAATGCGCAATGTGCCTAGTTTAAATACTAATACAACATTATAAGGCAATTATTTCAACCCAAGGTTATTTCAGGGGTAGCTTCAGCCATTGTCACTTTTAGCCATGCAAATACGGCAAACTCCATTTCAGTCTGCTCATAAATTATTTCCATTATTGTACCTAAAGTAGAAATTGAATATTGGTCAAGTTATCAAAATGTGAAGCTTTCCCCTTTCCTACTTACAAGTTCTTCTCACTAAATTAGAATATCATCAAAAAGTTAATTTATTTCAGTTCTTCAATACAAAAAGTGAAACTCATATATTATATAGAGTCATTACAAACAGAGTGATCTATTTCAAGTGTTTATTTCTGTTAATGTTGATGATTATGGCTTACACCCAATAAAACCCCAAAAGTCATTATCTCAGTAAATTAGCATTCTTTATAACACCAGCTTGAAAAATTATTTTAAAATCCAAAATGTTGGCCTACTGAAAAGGCAGCTGCGCTGACTTTGCTCTTGATAAAACACAGCGGACCTACACCAGCAGATGACATGACTCCCCAAACCATCACTGATTGTGGAAAATTCACACTAGACCTCAAGCAGCTTGGATTGTGGTCTCTCCACTCTTCCTTCAGACTCTGTGACCTTGATTTCCAAATGAAATGCAAAATTTACCTTAATCTGAAAACAACACCTTGGACCACTGAGCAATAGTACAGATCTTTTTCTCCTTGGTTTAGGTAAAACACTTCTGGCATTGTCTATTAGTCATGAGTGGCTTGACACAAGGAATGCGACACTTGTAGCCCATGTCCTGGATACTTCTGTGTGTGGTGGCTCTTGAAGCAGTCTACTCCTTGTGAATCTCCCCTAAATTATTGAATGGCCTTTTCTTCATAATCTTTAAAGGTTGCGGTTTTCCCTTTTGCACCTTTTTCTACCACACTTTTTTCTTCCACTCAACTTTCCATTAATATGTTTGGATACAGCACCCTGTGAACAGTCAGCTTCTTTAGCAATGACCCTTTGTGGCTTACCATCCCTGTGGAGTGTGTCAGTGACTGCTTTCTGGACATCTGTCAAGTCAACAGTCTTCCCCATGATTGTGGAGCATACTAACAAATACTAAGGGACCTTTTTAAATTCTTAGGAAGCCTTTGCAGGTGTTTTTTGATAATTATTCTAATTTACTGAGATAATGACTTTGGGGTTTTCATTGGCTGTAAGCCATAATCATCAACATTACCAGAAGTAAACACTTGAAATAGATCACTCTGTAATGACTATATAATATATGAGTTTCACTTTTTGTATTGAAGAACTGAAATAAACTAACTTTTTGTGAGAAGCACTTGTAAAGCTTCTTTTAAGTAGTAATGGGAGTAGGGGTTCCTCAGAGAATAGTACATTTAAATTATAATCCCACCAGAAAGTTGATCTAATTTAAATGTTAGTTCCAGAAACATAAGCAAATTACAGACGTTCTCCATAAGCATTTGTATTTTCTTGGCATCAATATTTTTCTGGTATGAGAAACGTAAATTTATCTTTGATTAGACCTACACAATTATGATGAATGCCCCATGACTTTGAGGACAATTAACTACAATGATTCCCCTTATGAATAATATAAATGGAAATATGGTATAATATATTTTGGAAATTACCACTCAAATTGTATTGAACAATGATCCTCTGGAAGGGTGGTCCTCCCAAAGAAATATGTATAATGGAAAATAAAAAATCTTTGACGGTATGTCTAGATAGACGGTAGCCTTATTAGAAAGATGGAAAAATGCCACTAGAAATTATTGAAAAGCAGACTCTTAAAGGCATTTATCAGACTCCTAATACTGGTATTAATGATGTTTGTGTAATATTTAAATGCTCCATGTATGTTGATGATGTTAAATTCTACTGGCTCTCTGTCCCTGTGGCTAAAAGACTAGTCCAGATGTGCTGTCAATCATTTCTACAGCTCCGTATGATCATGCCCACAGCAGTGTAACTAATATCTCAGCATGCGAAGGGTGTTTCCTGATGAAGGAGTCTTGAACTCTGAAGCGCGTAGAATAATAAAGCCACATGTACTAATAATTCTGGAATTCTAGTGATTCAGCAGCGCAGAAATTTACCACAATTTTCCCAATCTGTATCTAACGGCTGGTCCTTCCTGGACTCATGGATCTGCTGCAGCGAATCCTTTCAATGCTTCAACTCGACTACATCTGGTGAGGTCAATCCTATGGATTAACCTTTTAACCTTCTCAGATAAGACACTATTTGCTCTCTTTCCTTCAACAGTTTTCATAGCATGTGAAGGGAGGCAGAGAAGAAGACCCTCTTCTCTAAAGGCCCCTTCACATTAAGCGACGCTGCAGCGATACCGACAACGATCCCTATCGCTGCAGCGTCGCTGTTTGGTCGCTGGAGAGCTGTCACACAGACCGCTCTCCAGCGACCAACGATGCCGGTAACCAGGGTAAACATCGGGTAACTAAGCGCAGGGCCGCGCTTAGTAACCCGATGTTTACCCTGGTTACCATGCTAAAAGTAAAAAAAAACAAACACTAGATACTTACCTACCGCTGTCTGTCCTCCAGCGCTGCGCTCTGCTTCTCTGCTCTCCTCCTGTACTGGCTGTGAGCCGGAAAGCAGAGCGGTGACGTCACCGCTCTGCTTTCCGGCTCACAGCCAGTACAGGAGGAGTGCAGAGCACAGCGCTGGAGGACAGACGGCTGTAGGTAAGTATGTAGTGTTTGTTTTTTTTTACTTTTAGCATGGTAACCAGGGTAAACATCGGGTTACTAAGCGCGGCCATGCGCTTAGTTACCCGATGTTTACCCTGGTTACCAGTGAAGACATCGCTGGATCGGTGTCACACACGCCGATTCAGCGATGTCAGCAGGAGTCCAGCGACGAAATAAAGTTCTGGACTTTCTTCAGCGACCAACGATCTCCCAGCAGGGGCCTGATCGTTGGTCGCTGTCACACATAACGATTTCATTAACGATATCGTTGCTACGTCACAAATAGCAACGATATCGTTAACAATATCGTTATGTGTGAAGGTACCCTGCACATGCTGGGATGTCAGTTACACCACTGTACATACTGTATGTATATCGTGACAACAGCTGTGAAGGTGCTCATAAAGAGGTTCTCACACCAGATTAATGGTAAAGTAAATTTTGGCACTCAACTTGTGGAATAGATGAATTTTATTAGCAGTCACTGCTAATAAAATTCATCTATTCCACAAGTTGAGTGCCAAAATTTACTTTACCAGTTACACAACTGTAGGCATGATCCCAGGGTGCTGCAGAAATGATTGATAGCAGTTTCAGACTAAAGGTACCGTCACACTTAGCGACGCTGCAGCGATACCGACAACGATCCGGATCGCTGCAGCGTCGCTGTTTGGTCGCTGGAGAGCTGTTACACAGACCGCTCTCCAGCGACCAACGATGTCGGTAACCAGGGTAAACATCGGGTAACTAAGCGCAGGGCCGCGCTTAGTAACCCGATGTTTACCCTGGTTACCATCCTAAAAGTAAAAAAAAACAAACAGTACATACTTACCTACAGCCGTCTGTCCTCCAGCGCTGTGCTCTGCTCTCCTCCTGTACTGTCTGTGTGAGCACAGCGGCCGGAAAGCAGAGCGGTGACGTCACCGCTCTGCTTTCCGGCTGACCGACGCTCACAGCCAGTACAGGAGGAGAGCAGAGCACAGCGCCGGGGACAGACAGCGGTAGGTAAGTATGTACTGTTTGTTTTTTTTTACTTTTAGGATGGTAACCAGGGTAAACATCGGGTTACTAAGCGCGGCCCTGCGCTTAGTTACCCGATGTTTACCCTGGTTACCAGTGAAGACATCGCTGGATCGGTGTCACACACGCCGATCCAGCGATGTCAGCGGGGAGTCCAGCGACGAAATAAAGTTCTGGACTTTATTCAGCGACCAACGATCTCCCAGCAGGGGCCTGATCGTTGGTCGCTGTCACACATAACGATTTCATTAACGATATCGTTGCTACGTCACAAAAAGCAACGATATCGTTAACAATATCGTTATGTGTGAAGGTACCTTTACCGGCTGCCCACAGGCCAGGAGAGCAGTATAGATTTAACAAAAGTTGTCATAAATGGTACGTTCTCTAAAAAGGATATAGTCAGCAGTGGGGTACCACAGGGATCTGTGCTAGGACTGATTCTTTTGAATCTATTAATGACCTAGTGGATGGGATTGAGAGTAAAGTGTCAGTCTTTGCTGATGACACCAAACTATGTAGGATATTAATATCTGACCTTGACATTACAATGTTGCAAAAGGACCTGGATAAGATGTCTGAATGGGCAAACACTTGGCAATTGAGGTTTAATGTAGAGTAATGCACCTAGGATGGAGTAATCCTATAGCTCCATATACATTAAATGGGAGTATACATGGGACTACAGAACAGGAGAAGGACTTGGGTATTCTGGTAACAAGGAAGCTGAGTAGCAGTGCTCAATGTCAAGCAGCAGTGGAAAAAGCAAACAAGGTGTAGGGTGTATAAAAAGAGAAAAAATACTGTGAACCCAACATTTTGTTAATTTGTTACCCCTTTATAAATCACTTGTGAGGCCACATCTAGACTACAGGATCCAGCTTTGGGCTCCACATTTTAAAAAGGACATTCAGAAATTAGAGCTCACATGTATAAATATGTGTGTGGTCAGTACAAAGGACTGGTGCATGACTTATTCCTTCCAAGGACCATACTTAGGACCAGTCAGCACTCATTACTGGGGTGAAAGAAAGGTGATTCTGTCAGTTAAATAGGAAAATGAAAGGGTTCTTTACAGTTAGAGCAGTCAGAATGTGGAATGCCGACCACAGTAGGTAGTAATGGCAGACATTATGACAGCTTAAAAAAATGGCTGGATGATTTCTTCAGTGCACATAACATTGTGGGTTATAGTTAAATAGTGATAAAATGTATAATTGATGGTAAGGTTGGATTTGATGAACCTAGATCTTTTTTAAACCTACGTAACTATGTAACATAGTTTTCAACACCCACATAAAGTGTTTAAAAACTGTCTTAAGAGCCTGATAAAGTGCTGTTAAAACCTCCTTGGGGTAATTTTTGCTGTCAGATTCTCTACAGATAAAGATGGTTTACTGTGACTTCAGTGGTGTTTCGTTCTTCTTTGCTTTCCTACCGTACCAATGATTACGTGTGTTTTTTTCTTATACAATAAGTAGATCTAAATGAAATACTTTAAAGGAAGCTAAAAAAAAACGAATTTTCTCCACTTAGTTTTAAAAAGTCTACTGCCATAAAAATGCGAAATAAGCAATATTTATATCCACCGATCCATTCCCTTTCTGGTCCCTTTTGATAGTTTACGGTAGGGACCACCCGCTAACCCAATTACTGGGCACACTGTTGATCGTCCTGAGCCAGTGGTTGTACATTAAGACACCCAAAAGCAAAGCCAGCGCAAGGCTCGGGGGACACCTCAACACCTCTATTAACCCGTCAGTTGCTGAGTGATATTTTATAGCAATTTGTGGGTCTCCTTTAGTACAATCAATACTTCAACTGTATTCCTTCATCAGACATGTATGATAATTCCCAGGTTAAATTGCCAGACAACAGCAGGATACTATTGTGATGATGTGAAATAAAATAAAGTTACAAATAATAAAAATGTTTTTGCTGTTTCTGCGGCACAGAATGGTTTCTTGTGCTAGTGTGTTCTCGGTGTATGTCACCCCATGTTACTTTTCCTGCTAACACACTTCATTGACCTTGTGGCCTAACACTGTGATGTGAATGCTGCTTTCTTCTAGCTGTCTTTTTCTCTTAATAACCCCCTTCCCCTTATTGCGCCATTTTCTTCTTTATTGTTTTATGACTTTCTCGTTGTCTTCCTGTCAGTGTTTCTCTCCTTTTCTGTCTCCCACGCCCTTCACCTGCAGAAAGTGATATTTCCGAATCAGGACGATGTGCTCATCTCCTTCTTGCCTCTGGCTCACATGTTTGAGAGAGTAATCCAGGTAAGCCTCTTGCCTGATCTGACTTAGCCACGTTGGGCTGCCTGTGTTTTTTTTTCTTTCCAGAGTCAGTGGTCCCCCACATCTGAGGATGTACACATTTCCTATTTGCCCTTAGCACACATGTTTGAGAGAATGGTGCAGGTAAGGTCTATGTGTTGGTGAAAGTAGAGACACTATCACCGAAAACTCAATCAATTTAACTGAGATGAATAAAATCATAACTAAAATTTGCAATCACTAATAAAGCCAATCATTATGAGGGAAACTAACAAAAAAATCCTGTTACACTGATTTTCATATGCCAAAAATATACTTAGATATATAGAATGGTTAGATCTGATTAATAGTATATCTACAATATCACATAATAAAAGTGTTTATCTTCAATGGACCTGATTAATTCTATGTGTGTGGTAAGCAAAATTATTTTTAAGTGTCTATCAAAATATCTGGCATAAGATTCAGGAACTGAAGACAATGGAACATTAAGATCAAATATCTTACCAAGACAGGTTATGCCTGTCATGAAAAGAATCCTTCCCACCTTCATATTCATATGATTCAAAAAGTCAATAATTCCACTTATATTCCATTGTTATTACTATTAGAGATTTTCCATTGAACCATATCTATAAAGAGATTTCCCACATGACATTTTTTTCCGGGATTCTTTTTAGCAATTTATTTTATTGCTTCTTTATTTTAAATTTTGCTGTACCAAGTAATTTCACCAACTTCATAGCTAGCTCTTAAAAAAATGGATCCACTAAAAAATATTAGAATAAATTCTTAGTAAGTGCATTTACAAAGTAGCCACTCACTTCAAACATACATTGAGATTGGCAATGGCTTATAAAATGGGTAAGTATGGTGCATAATTATGCCTACAATTCTTTCAAAGCATTATAGCATAATTATAAAATAAATACACACATTAAGCAACGTGTTCATGGCCTCCAAGTACCAAAACCTAAATCGGGTGCACAACATTTTTTGGTCCAAGGACCACATTGCCACTGTCAGCAGTACATGAATGCAGCACCTGAACCACATTCAGTACATGAAAGCAGTGAAAGAAACATTGTCAGTATATGAATTCAGCGGAAGAACCATCTTCAATACATGAATGCAGTGAAAGAACCTCCATTAGTACTTGAATGCAGCACCAAGCTTATAGTAATCAATTGTAATGTCAGGTCAGCCCCATATAGATTGGTTTTGCATGAACCTACAATTCCCAGTATGTCCTTAACAATGGTAAGGAGGTGCTGGGAGTTGTTGTTACCAGCCATTATCTGACTGCGGACCATACAGGAGCCACAGTACTGATGAGAAATAGTATCACAAATTTTTTTTTACATCCAGGTACCTTATACGTAATATCTTCTCTGATTTGGAATGATAATGAGTTTTCATACCCAGAGCTCATCTCTCCAGATCTTTTCTCTGTCTTCAGCAGCACATCCTGACACATGCACTTAGAAATAAAAGCATCATTATTCTGCTCCAAAAATAAAAAATATCTCACATGCATCCTGCACAAAATAATCACTGCCCCTCTCCAAAATATCCCTCCCAAACTGCCCTTTCCAAAATATTCCACACTTCCCCTCTATAAGACACCCCCACACACTGCCCTTCTCCAAAATATCTCCCACTCTGCCCATCTGAATACTATCCCTCGACACTACCCCTCTGTATAATATCCCCCTCACTTTGGAAATCATTTTGCATCCAAATCAGGCTTTAAACTTCTCCACAACAGTATCACGGACCTGCCTGTTGTTTTCCTTGGTCACGATGTTCTCTGGGCTTCAAACAGAACCCTGAGACTATCACAGAGCAGGTGCATTTATACGGAGACTTGATTACGCACAGATGGATTATATTTATCATCATTAGGCATTTAGTACAACATTGGATCATTCAGAGATCCACAATGAACTTCTGGAGTGAGTTTGCTGCACTGAAAGTAAAGGGGCCGAATAATATTGCATGCCCCACTTTTCATTCAGATTTGAATTTCCACAAAAATTTTAAATAACCAATAAATTTCTTTCAACTTCACAATTGTGTTCCACTTGTTGTTGATTCTTCACCAAAAATTTACATTCGGTATCATCATGTTTGAAGCATGATATGTGGGAAAAGGTTGAAAAGTTCCAGGGGGCTGAATGCTTTTGCAAGGCACTGTGTATATCTATATGTCATTTTGATATATATATATATATATATATATATATATATATATATATATATGGATATATATATATATATATTTTCCTAGTCATGAAAATACAGAAAAATCTTTAAATGAGAAGGTGTGTCCAAACTTTTGGTCTGCACTGTATATATAGAGTGCAGACCAAAAGTTTGGACACACCTTCTCATTTAAAGATTTTTCTGTATTTTCATGACTAGGAAAATTGTACATTCACACTGAAGGCATCAAAACTATGAATTAACACATGTGGAATTATATACTTAACAAAAAAGTGTGAAACAGCTGAAATTATGTCTTATATTCTAGGTTCTTCAAAGTAGCCACCTTTTGCTTTGATGACTGCTTTGCACACTTGGCATTCTCTTGATGAACTTCAAGAGGTAGTCACCGAGAATGGTTTTCAGTTCACAGGTGTGCCCTGGTTTAATAAGTGGGATTTCTTGCCTTATAAATGGTGTTGGGATCATCAGTTGTGTTGTGCAGAAGTCTGGTGGATACACAGATAATAGTCCTACTGAATAGACTGTTAGAATTTGTATTATGGCAAAAAAAAGCATCTAAGTAAAGAAAAATGAGTGGCCATCATTACTTTAAGAAATGAAGGTCAGTCAGTCTGAAAAATTGGGAAAACTTTGAAAGTGTCCCCAAGTGCCGTGGCAAAAACCATCAAGCACTACAAAGAAACTAGCTCACATGAGGACCGCCTCAGGAAAGGAAGACCAAGAGGATCCCAGCTACCTAACTGAGCAGAGAGCAACCAGTGGTCACGCAGTCAGCAAAGCACAAAGAACTCCTCACCGGAGGTGCCGATATTCTAGGGGCTTATTTCAGCCAAGCCCTGAATTCAAACACACAAAACTCCTCACCGGAGGTGCCGGTATTCTAGGGGTTTATTTCAGCCATCCCTGACCTCATGCAGACATGACAACTAAAGCAGCAAAGCTCATGACATAGGTTGATATTAGTGCATAGCTGTCCGTGCGGCCATGCAAACCTTTTATAGCTGCAGCAGACAAAGACCTTCCTAGTGGTCCAATAGGAACCGCAACAGGACCTAAGCATGTGACCCCCGACCTCCAATGGGAGGTCTTCCCGTGGGCATGCTCAGTATGGGAAAAGCAGGACGTAGTCCAAGAAAGACCTGCTTGTTGCTGAACATTGCTGGCTACAAAGGTAGAGCCTGGAAGGGCAGTAGTAACCAGTCATCCAGTATCAGCCTAAGCCAGATGCTGGGACCGACGTCTCCACTGAGCAGGCTCCACTGCGGCTGGAGCAGAATGGGAGACCGCAGCAGACATAGTTCGAGATTACCCCTGTGCAGCGGCGGGAACTCAACACCTAACATGGCCCCCCTCCTTGGACCTCGCTACGCTCGAAGGCAGCAATGAGTTGCGGAGCTCGAATGTGCTCAGCAGGCTCCCAGGACCTGTCCTCTGGGCCATAACCCTTCCAGTCCACCAAATAAAATCTTTTGCCATGTACCACCTTGCACCCCAAAATAGCGTTCACCTTGTAATCGTCCGTAGACGAACCTGATGTCCCGGCAGATGACTCAGAAAACCGGGACATGTGTACGGGCTTTAAGAGGGACACATGAAAGGTGTCGGTGATAGCTAGGTGTGGAGGAAGGGCCTGACGGTAGACTACAGGGTTAACCTGTTCGAGAACTTTGAAGGGACCCAATTAGCAAGGTGCAAACTTAACAACACGCAGCCTGATGTTACGGGCGGAGAGCCACACTAAATCGCCAGGAGCAAAGGTCGGAGCAGGGCAACGGTGTGCATCGGCGGAGGACCTCATTCTCTCCTTGGAAGCCCAGATGGCATCCTGAGTACGGTCCCAAATGTCCCGTGCCTCCACAGCCCAGTCTGCCACTCTGGAGTCGGCGGAAGACACAGGGAATGGGCACAGGAACCCGCGGATGTTGACCGTATTTAAGGAAAAATGAGGTTTGGCCAGTGGAGTCAGCTACGGCATTGTTTAGCGCAAACTCTGCCCATGGTAGCAAAGATGCCCAGTCATCTTGCCTGGCTGAAACAAAATGTCGCAGATATGTGACCAAGGTCTGGTTGGCCCTCTCTACCAACCCATTCATCTCGGGATGATATGCAGGAGAGAGATTCAACTCGATACTGAGTAGTCGACAAAGCTCTCTCCAGAACCGAGACGCAAACTGGGGACCGCTGACAATCTTGTCCGGCATACCGTGTAGGCAGAAAATATGTTTTACAAACAATGCTGCCAGAGCCCGTGCAGAAGGTAGCCGTGGAAGAGGCATCAAGTGCACCATTTTAGAGAAATGGTCAGTGATTACCCAAATGATGGTGCAGCCACGAGACTTGGCTAAGCCCACCACAAAGTCCATCCCAACCATCTCCCAGGGCCTGTCTGCCACCGGTAAAGGATAAAGTAATCCTGCTGGCCATTGTCGAGAAGACTTATTCTTAGCACAGGAAACACATGCCTGAATATAGTCCCCGACATCAAGAGCCATATGCGGCCACCAGTATGTTTTCGCCAGCAGCTCAGACGTCCTCTTGGCCTCAAAATGTCCACCCTCCCTAAACGAATGAGCCCAAGAGAGAACCTCTGGTCGCAAATGGGATGGCACAAAAGTCTTGCCCGGGGGCACAGACTCTAGCGAGACCGGGACACAGTTCTCAGGCTCTCAGTGGGGACAATAAGCCGAGGCTCCTCTTCCTCCTCTACAGAAGACACAACGGAGTGAGAGAGAGTGTTGGCATGAATGTTCTTCTCCCCAGAAAGAAAGAAAATGGAGAGTGAAATGGAACCAGGAGAAGAACAGGGACCATATGGCCTGGCGAGAATTTATCCGCTTGGCTGTCTGTAAGTATACCACATTTTTGTGGTCAGTAAAAACTTGGAAGGGAAAGCGAGCCCCCTCCAGAAGATGTCTCCACTCAGAGAAAGCCAATTTCATGGCTAGCAACTCCCTGTCCCCAATGGAATAATTCCTCTCCGCTGGTGTGAAGGTCTTGGAAAAGAAGAAGCAAAGATGCTTCCGACCTTGAGCATCCTTTTGGAAGAGGACTGCTCCAGCACCAACGGATGAGGCATCCATCTCCATTATAAACAGCTTATCAACATCGGGGCGATGTAGAATGGGAGCGCTAGCAAAATGAGATTTAATTGAGAGGAAGGCCTTGGAGACCTCTTCTGACCACAATTTGGGATTTGCTCCCTTCTTGGTGAGGGCTACCAAGGGAGCTACTAAAGTTGAGAAATGCAGAATGAACTGGCGGTAGTAGTTAATGAACCCCATAAAGCGCTGCACTGCTTTGAGAGAGTGGGGTTCTTGCCAGTCCATCACAGCCTGTAGTTTGGCAGGATCCATAGCCAATCCCTGGGTGGAGATGATATAACCAAGGAAAGGCAAGGACTCCTGCTCAAAAACATATTTCTCCAACTTTGCGTAGAGGAAGTTTGACCGTAGGAGGTCAAAGACTTTGCAAACATCTCTCCGGTGAGAGTCAATATCTGGAGAGTAGATGAATATATCATCCAGATAGACTACGACCGAGGTGGAGAGCATATCCCGGAAGATGTCATTTATAAAGTCTTGGAAAATGGCTGGGGCATTACAGAGGCCGAAGGGCATCACCAGATATTCATAGTGCCCATCCCTGGTGTTAAATGCCGTCTTCCATTCGTCCCCCTCACGGATGCGAATCAAGTTGTAAGCACCTCGCAGATCTAACTTGGTGAATACCCTTGCTCCCTGTAGCCTATCGAAGAGCTCAGATATCAGGGGCAAAGGGTACTTATTCTTAACGGTGATGGCGTTAAGACCCCTGTAATCTATGCATGGACGAAGTTCTCCGTTCTTCTGCACGAAAAAAGAACCCCGTCCCTGCGGGTGACACTGACTTCCTAATGAACCCTCTAGCCAAATTCTCCTGAATATATTGAGTCATAGCCTCCTTCTCCGGGAGGGAGAGAGGATAGACCCGACCCCAGGGATGTTCTGCTCCAGGCATGAAATCAATAGGACTGTCATAGGGATGGTGAAGCGGAAGGGTCTCCGCAGCCATCTTGGAGAACACGTCTGCATAGGACCAATAGCACTTGGGAAGAGAAGTAAGATCTGCGGGTACCTCTGTAGTGGCAACCTGAATGCACTCCCTCATACATCTGCCCTTACAGGATTCACTCCAACCAAAATTCTCCCTGAGGACCACTCTATATGAGGAGAGTGGAAACGTAACCAGGGCATCCCCAGAAGAATCTCATCCATTCCCTCGGGAATGACAAGCAGGGAGATAATCTAATGGGAAGGAGACATGGATAACATGAAAGGGATGGTTTGATGTGTAATTTGTGTGGGCAGTGTTGACCCATTTACCACTCGAACAGTCACTGGCCTGGCGAGCATCACCAGGGGTATAACGTGGCGTTGGGCGAAGGCAGAGGACATAAAATTCCCCTCGGCCCCAGAGTCCACATAAAGCTCGACTGTGAGAGTGGAAGAGCCTAAAGTGATTGTCCCCTTAAAGGACAGCTTGGAGGAAAATACCGTTTTGTCTAGTTAACCTTCTCCTATGGTTACTAGACCGTTGAGGACATTTATTGGCATAATGTCCCTTCTGCTGGGGCACTTATTACAGACCATGGGTACTCGAGCGGCCCGGGACTGTGATCCCGTTCGAGAAACCTCCATGGCCTAATGGGAGTCGGACGCCTAAATGGGAGATTCCAGAGGACTAGCAAAGGTAGGAGCCAGCCGGAACCTCTGCTTACACTGGATCCGCTCCAACCTCCGCTCGTTAAAACGGAGGTTGATGCGGGTAGATATAGTTATGAGGTTCTCCAGTGTGGTGGGAATCTCCCTGGTGGCCAAGGCATCCTTTACATGGTCAGCCAGTCCCCTCCCGTACACAGGAATAAGGACTTCCAACCCTGATACCAAAGTCCGGAAGTGGACGGCAAATTGGCTGACCATGGACGAACCCTGTGTTAATGCCAGCAGTTGGAGCGCCGTATCGTTGGTAACATGAGGTCCTTTCTCAGGACTTGTCTCAGAGAATCCAGGAAGCAAGGAGCACTCTGTACCACACGATCATCACGCTCCCACAGCGGCGTTGCCCACTCCAATGCCCTGCTCGACAGAAGGGATATGATAAATCCCACTTTAGCCAGTTCCGTAGGAAAACGTGCAGCCATAAGCTCGTGATGTATGGTGCACTGGCTCCCGAATCCCCGACAGAGCTTACTGTCACCAGCAAACTTGTTTGGAAGTGGAAGTCAGGATAAAGTCGGAGCAGGGGTGGCAGATAACAAACTGGCTGCAGTTACGCTAGCAACCTGTACAGCGACTGCGGTGACATCCACAGCCGAGGTTGTGCGCTCAAGAACGGCCAACCTACTCTCCAGCTGCTGGATGTACTGCTGTAGACGCTGATCATCCGCCATTTTCTAGCCAGATCATGGCTCTAGTATTATGTTAGGGTTGGTGGAAGGCACCGAGTATATATATAAGTAATAATAGGTGCATTCGCAACCCGGGGTCCACTGTGCAGGAGAGTAACCTGCTGCTAGAATTGGTGGCACTAAATGGTGGTATAAGCAAACTCTTACTTCAGAGTCACTTAGATAGGAAAATGCTGTGCCATGTTAACCTCACAGAGGATCACAGCTACCTAACTGAGCGGAGAGAGCAACCAGTGGTCACGCAGTCAGCAAAGCACACCGGAGGTGCCAGTATTCTAGGGGCTTATTTCAGCCAAGCCCTGAATTCAAACACACGAAACTCCTCACTGGAGGTGCCGGTATTCTAGGGGCTTATTTCAGCCATCCCTGACCTCATGCAGACATGACAACTAAAGCAGCAAAGCTCATGACATAGGTTGATATTAGTGCATGGCTGTCCGTGCGGCCATGCAAACCTTTTATAGCTGCAGCAGACAAAGACCTTCCTAGTGGTCCAATAGGAACCGCAACAGGACCTAAGCATGTGACCCCCGACCTCCAATGGGAGGTCGTCCCGTGGGCATGCTCAGTACGGGAAAAGCAGGACTTAGTCCCAGAAAGACCTGCTTGCTGCTGAACATTGCTGGCTACAAAGGTAGAGCCTGGAAGGGCAGTAGTAACCAGTCGTCCAGTATCAGCCTGAGCCAGACGCTGGGACCGACGTCTCCACTGAGCAGGCTCCACTGCAGCTGGAGGAGAATGAGAGACTGCAGCAGACATGGTTCGAGATTACCCCTGTGCAACGGCGGGAACTCGAAACCTAACATACACTGCTCAAAAAAATAAAGGGAACACTAAAATACCACATCCTAGATATCACTGAATGAAATATTTCAGTTGCAAATCTTTATTCATTACATAGTGGAATGTGTTGAGAACAATAAGTCATAATAATGATCAATGCAAATCAAAATGAATATCCCATGGAGGTCTGGATTTGAAATGATATTCAAGATCAAAGTGGAAGATCAAGTTACAGGCTGATCCAACGTCAGTGGAGATGCCTCAAGACAAGGAAATGATGTTCAGTTGTGTGTGTGTTGTCTCCATGTGCCTGTATGATCTCCCTGCAATGCCTCGGCATGCTCCTGATGAGGCGGCGGATGGTCTCCAGACTTGGACTAAAGCATCCGTCAACTCCTCGACAGTCTGTGGTGCAACGTTGGTGGATGGTGCGAGACATTATGTCCCAGATGTGGTCACTGGGATTCAGGTCTGGGGAATGAGCGGGCCACTCCATAGCTTCAATGCCTTCATCTTGCAGGAACTGCTGACACACTCCAGCCACAGTAGGTCTGGCATTGTCCTGCATTAAGAGGAACCCAGGGCCAACCGCACCAGCATATGTTCTCACAAGGGGTCTGAAGATCTCATCTCGGTACCTAATGGCAGTCAGACTACCTCTGACGAGCACATGGAGGGCTGTGCGGCCCTCCAAAGAAATGCCACCCCACACCATTACTGACCCACTGCCAAACCCATCATGCTGAAGGATGTTGCAGGCAGCAGATTGCTCTCCATGGTGTCTCCAGACTCACGTTTGTCACATGTGCTCAGTGTGAACCTGTTTTCATCTGTGAAGAGCACAGGGCGCCACTGGCGAATTTGCCAATCATGGTGTTCTGTGGCAAATGCCAATCGTCCTGCACTGTGTTGGGCTGTGAGCACAACCCCCATCTGTTGACGTCATGAACTCAGACCATCCCCATGGAGTCGGTTTCTAACCGTTTGTACAGACACATGCACATTTGTGGCCTGCTGGAGGTCATTTTGCAGTGCTCTGGCAGTGCTTCTCCTCCTGTTCCTCCTTGCACAAAGGCTGAGGTAGCGGTCCTGCTGCTGGCTTGTTGCCCTCCTACAGCCCCCTCCACATCTCCTGGTGTACTGGCCTGTCTCCTTGTAGCACCTCGAGCCTCTGGACACTACGCTGACAGACACAGCAAACCTTCTTGCCACAGCTCACATTGACGTGCCATCCTGGATGAGCTGCACTACCTGAGACACTTGTGTGGGTTGTAGAGCCCGTCTCATGCTACCACGAGTGTGAAAGCACAACCAACATTCAAAAGTGACCAAAACATCAGCCAGAAAGCATTAGTACTGAGATGTGGTCTGTGGTCCACACCTGCAGTACCACTCCTTTATTGATTGTGTCTTGATAATTGCCAATAATTTCCATCTGTTGTCTATTCTACTTGCACAACAGCATGTGAAATTGATTGTCAATGTTGCTTCCTAAGTGGACAGTTTTACATCACAGTTTGATTTACTTGGAGTTATATTCTGTTGTTTAAGTGTTCCCTTTTTTTTGAGCAGTGTATATAGACTATATATATATATATATATATATATATATATATATATATAAATGCTTTCACAAATATTTGAGGCCATGGATCCATTAAACAGTATGTCCATTTTGCAAGCCGGCGAGAAAATCTCGGCATATGGATGCCATACGGATGTCACACGGATGCTTACATGCGAGAAAATCGCATCCTCGCATTGCACACGGATGACATACAGATCACTGTTCAGGGAACATTTCTGCGATTCTTGTCTGTGTAAAACGGACTGATTTTTTATACGTTGTGTGTGACTCCAACCTTAGATGGTTTCCTCTGGAGAACAGCAATCTTCAAGTCTGACCACAGATTCTCTATTGGATTAAGGTCTGGGCTTTGACTAGGCCATTCCAAAACATTTACACGTTTCCACTTAAACCACTCGAGTGCTGCTCTAGCAGTTTGCTTTGGGTCATTATCTTGTGAGGTGAACCCATGTGCCAGTCTCATATCACTGACAGACTGAAACAGGTTTTGCTCATGAACATACCCGTATTTTGCACCATTCATCTTTTTTTCATCTCGGACCATTTTCCCTGTCCCTGCTGTCGAAGACCATCCTCATAGTATGATGCTGCCAGGACCATTTTTCATTGTGGAGATGGTGTTCTTGGGGTGATGATCTGTGTTGATTTGACGCCAGACATCGCGTTTGCCTTGGGGACCAAAAAATTTAATTTTGGTCTCATCTGACCACATCACCTTCCTCCATACATATGAGGAGTCTCCCGCATGTCATTTGGCAAACTCAAAACAAGCCTAACATTTTTTGTGTGGAAGTAAAGGCTTTTTTCTGCCCACTCTTCCATAAAGACCACCTCTATGGAGTGTACAGCTTATTGTGGTCATATGGAAGGATACTCCAGTCTCTGCTTGGGAACACATCTTTTCTGAAAGGCCGCAGAGGCTGAAACATTATTAAGCATGGGGCACCACTATCCACCAACATCATGATCACCAAGGAGATCTCCAAACAAGGCATAGACAAAGTTGCTGAGAAGTGCAACTCAGGGTTAGGTTATAAAAAAGAAAAAATGCCAATCTCTGATGTTCACCCGGAGCACCATCAAATTCGTTATCATCATATATGAAGAACATGGCATCACAACAAACCTGGCAAGAGATGGCCGCCCACCAAAATTCTTAGTCCAGGCAAGGAGGGAATTAATCAGAGATACAGCACAGAGATGAAAGGTAACCCTGAAGAAGTTGCAGAGTTCCCAAGCAGAGACTGAAGTATCTGTCCATATGGCCACAATAAGCTGTACACTCTATAGAGGTAGCCCTTATGGAAGATTTATTTAATACTGTACTGTAAATGCTATTAATTGAAGAAAAGTAGAAGTTGCAGTACATAACAGGGAGCAGGTCCCCTTGAATTTCTTCAGATTTGTAGGATTTCTGTAAGCTTCACTTTCTGAGTAGCCTTTTGTAGTAGATTAGTCTTGATCACCTGCTAGAAATGTATTTATTTGAGCTGAAATAACACTACCTCAGACTATTCACTAATACTGTGTGTGCATTAAGTTGTAATATTTGGTACTAACACTTACTTTTATCTCATATTAACAGTCAGTAGTATATTGCCATGGTGGACGCATTGGGTTTTTCCAAGGTGACATTCGTCTTCTTTCTGATGACATGAAGACTTTGCGGCCCACTATTTTCCCAGTTGTTCCAAGACTATTAAATAGAATGTATGACAAGGTGGGTACAATAAGCACAAACATTGCAAATAGGTTGACTCATGGAATCGATTCTGAAAGCTTGATCAGCCTAAGCCAGAAATCAGATTCTCAGTAGAGGAAATGATCCACAGGTTATTATCAGGCAAAAAATGTCAGCACTTCTTCCAGCATTTTCTTCTAACAATCAGCCATAAATATTGTTGCTCACCATAGTAAAGGGGAATATTTATTGCATAATGCTATGGCAAGTGACTAGGAAAACATTTGGCAAAATGAGAACCATAAACATGTTCATAATGGAATTGAGCATCCAAATTAGGCCACGTTCACACGTTCAGTATTTGGTCAGTATTTTACATCAGTATTTGTAAGCCAAAATCAGGAGTGGGAGATAAATACAGAAGTAGTGACGTGTTTCTATTATACTTTTCCTCTTGATTTTGGTTTAAAAATACTGATGTAAAATATTGACCAAATATTGAACGTGTGAACATGGCCTTAAAGTACGGTGGTTTCTCACTCCACATTATCTACTTGCTTTACAGCAGTGCAATAGAATCTGCCAGTGGTTCTCCATCTGGACATACAGTTGTGCTCATCAGTTTACATACCACGGCAGAATTTTTGCTTTCTTGGCCTTTTTTTAGAGAATATGAATGATAACACCAAAACGTTTTCTCCACTCATAGATAGTGATTGCGTGAAGCCATTTATTGTCAAACTACTGTGTTTTCTCTTTTTAAATTATAATGACAACCCAAAACATCCAAATGACCCTGATCAAAAGTTCACATACCCTGGTGATTTTGTCCTGATAACATGCACAGAGGTTGACACAAATGGGTTGGAATGGCTACTAAAGGTAACATCCTCACCTGTGACCTATTTGCTTGTAATCAGTGTGTGTACATAAACACTGAGTGAGTTTCTGGGATCTAGACAGGCTCTTGCATCTTTCATCCCGCCACTGATGTTTCTGGATTGTGAGTCATGGCGAGAGCAAAATAACTGCCATCGGATCTATGAGAAAAGGTAGTTGAACTGTATAAAACAGGAAAGGTATGAAAAAGTTATCGAATGAATTGATAATGCCAGTCAGCAGCGTTCAAACTGTGACTAACAAATAGAAAATCAGGGGCTCTGTAAAAACAAAACCATGGTCAGGTAGACCAACAATAATTTCGTCCACAACTGCCAGGAAAATTGTTCAGGATGCAAAGAAAAACCCTCAAATAACATCAGTTGAAATACAGGACTCTCTGAAAATGAGCGGCGTGGCTGTTTCAAAAAGCACAGTAAGGAGGCACTTGAAGAAAAATGGGCTGCATGGCTGAGTCGTCAGAAGAAAGCCATTACTGTGCAAATGCCACAAAGTTTCTTGCCTACAAAACACTAAACAGCACAGACACAAGCCTCAAAACTTTTGTAACAAGGCAATTTGGAGTGATGAGACCAAAATTGAACTTTTTGGCCACAACCATAAACGTTATATTTGGAGAGAGATCAACAAGGCCTATGATGAAAGGAACACCATTCCTATTGTAAAGCACAGATGTAGATCACTGATGCTTTGGGGATGTGTGAGCTACAAAGGCACAGGAAACTTGGTCAGAGTTGTAGGAAAGATGAATGCAGCATGTTATCAGCAAAAACTGGAGGCAAATTTGCAATCATCAGCCTGGAAGCTGCGTATGGGACATACACAGCCATTCCAACATGACAATGATCCAAAACACAAGGCCAAGTCGACCTGTCATTGGCTATAGCAGAGCAAAGTGAAGATTCTGGAATTGCCATCTCAGTCTCCTGACCTCCATATCACATATCATTGAGCCACTCTGGGGAGATCTCAAGTACGCAGTTCATGCTAAACAACTCAGGATTTGAAAGCAACTGGAGGCTTTTTGCCATGAAGAGTTGGCAGCTTTACCATCTGAGAAAATAAAGAACCTCATCCACAACTACCACAAAAGACTTCAAGCTGTCATTGATGTTAGAGCGGGCAATACACGGTAATAAGAAATGGGGTATGTGAACTTTTTATCAGAGTCATTTTGATATTTTGGTTTGTCATTATGATTTAAAAAGAGAAAACACAGTAGTTTGACAATAAATGGCTTCACCCAACTACTAACCATGAGTGGAGAAAAAAATTTGGTGTTATCATTCATATTCTCCAAAAAAAAGGCCAAGAAAGCAAAAATTCTTCCAGGGTATGTAAGCTTTTGAGCATAACTGTAACTTACCACTACTATGTGATATAAGAGCAATGTCTTACACTGAAGCAATTCTAAATCCATCTGTATTTCATTCTATTCTTCTATCACATCAAATTTGTGAAGTTCAATAATTTATTCTCAAGAACCTATTCTCATTACAACTGTGTAAAAGATTCTCAAACATGTATGCATACAATCATCTCTACTTTATGTTCTGTAGTCATGGTGTCAAGATCTGGCCACACAACTGGATCATGAACTACCAGAAATTAATCTTTATGCTCACTATGATCAACAGCATTTTAACAATTCACCGGGATTTAGTTGGAGAGACTAATACATTTCTTTGTTTGGACTTTTGCTATCTCATAGTCTATTATTCCTTCCAAGACTTTGTATACCGGCTAAAGGGATTGTCCTAGAGGTGAAAACGTGTTGATTGCTAGGGGTTTGACCTCTGGGATCCCCACAAGTCCAGAGTATGCAGCTCTGACATGCTTTGTTAGGCTTCTTTCACACTTCCGTTTTTACAATCTGCACAGGATCCATCAAAATGTTGAAATGACGGATCCTGTGCAGATTGTAAAAAACGGGTGCACTGGGCCCGTTTTTCTGTCGGACCCGTCAAGGCTACGTGCACCTGTTGTGTATGCGTCTTAGCAGTGGTTTTCCGCTGTGAAAATGCATACACAACAAATCCCAGGTTAAAAATAATTTAAAAATTAATAAATCACAATATTCACACCTTCTGGCGTCCCGCGTAGCGTTACCGATGCTCCCGGCACCTGGCGTTCCCAGTAATGCTTTGCGTGCAATGACCTCTGATGATGTGCGGTCTCGCGAGACCGCGACATCATCGGGTCATTTTGCAATGCATTACTGGCAATGCTAGCTGCCGGGAGCATCGCGAGCACCGGTAACGCTGCACGGGACGCCGGAAGGTGAGAATATTGCGATTATTTTTTATTTTTAACATTATATCTTGTTAATATTGATGCTGCATAGGCAAAGTAAAAAGAGAGAGAGAGAGCGAGCGAGAGAGAATTTCTGACTGGAAATTCTTCCACGCATGCTCAGTTTCAAAAGACGGAACCCGTCGCTGGATTTCTGCTTTTGTCAGTCAGTGACAGATCCTGCATCCATAGGCTTCCATTATAGCCAACGACGGACGGCGCAGGACCCGTCAGTGAGCGATTTTCCAACGTGCAGAAAAAAACATTCCTCTGAACGTTTTTTCTGCCCGACGGACTGCGGTTTTCTGACGGATCCAGTGCACGATGGATGAAACGGAAGGCCATCCATCACAATCCGTCACTAACACAAGTGTATGGGAAAAAACAGGATCCAGCAGAAAAATTTGCAGGATGCTGTTTTTTCAAAAATTGACGGATTTTGATGGGAGCTAAAAGACGGAAGTGTGAAAGAGGCCTTAGAATGCAATGCAATGGTGGCCGTTCCCTTGCAACACTGCTTCAGTCACTGTCTATTAGGCTGCCAGGGATTACACAGCACTCTACTCTGACACTCTATTACAATAGGGCATATCAGAGCTTGATTTCCAGTTGGAACAATCACTTTCATTTTCTTGACTTCTTTTATGTCTAAATATAAGTCTTGTACCAATGCACATTCTTTTGATCAAATGCATGGTGACCTTGGCACTTAGAGGTGACCAGTCTTTAAAGATCTGTTGTTAGGATTAACGGGGAAGGTGGGAGGATCTCCGCAGATACAGTTAGCTATTACTAAAATACTCTACCAGACTGGTGGAGCTCCACCTAGGCTTTACTCCTTATGGGTTTTTCTAACTGATGGTGCCATTCCATATTATTGGCCATGGGTGGTTTTCTCAGCTTGTGCTTTTAACCCTTATGTACTCATCATTGGCTTGATACGTATACTGCTCACTTTCTCTAATTTTGTTGTCCTAGGATTTTGTTACATTAATCAGGGTCTGCTATTTATGCCTATATTTTTCTAAAACTTATGCACCTTACATTGGTAGCTGCTTTTGGTTGTGTGATTACATCCATATTGATCTGCTTGCACATATTGCTCTTATTTCATGTACTTCATGTTGTTCAGTTGTTTTCTGTTACCTGCACAGGTTCTGCAACATAGAGTTTTAAGTGGGTACACATTATTAATAGTGATGAGCGAATATGCGAGTTACTCGAGATTTCCCGAGCACGCTCAGGTGTCCTCCGAGTATTTTTTAGTGCTCGGAGATTTAGTTTTTATTGCCGCAGCTGAATGATTTACATCTGTTAGCCAGCATAAGTACATGTGGGGGTTGCCTGGTTGCTAGGGAATCCCCACATGTACTTATGCTGGCTAACAGATGTAAATCATTCAGCTGCGGTAATGAAAACTAAATCTCCGAGCACTAAAAAATACTCGGAGGACACCCGAGTGTGCTCGGGAAATCTCGGGTAATGAGTATATTCGCTCATCACTAATTATTAACAACTAGATGGTGGCCCGATTCTAATTCATCGGGTATTCTAGAATATGTATGTATGTATGTATATAGCAGCCACATATATATAGCACAGCCCTCGTAACACAGACAACCATGTAGTATATAGCACAGCCATGTAGTATATAGGAGCCACATAGTATATAGCAGCCACGTAGTATATAACACAGCCCACATAGTTTATAGCACAGCCACGTAGTATATAGCACAGCCACGTAGTATATAGCACAGCCACGTAGTATATAGCACAGCCACGTAGTATATAACACAGCCTACGTAGTTTATAGCACAGCCACGTACTATATAGCACAGCCACATAGTATATAGCAGCCATGTAGTATATAACAGCCACGCAGTATATAACACAGCCATGTAGTATATAGGAGCCACGTAGTATATAGCACAGCCATGTAGTATATAACACAGCCCACACAGTATATAGCACAGCCCACGCAGTATATAACACAGCCCACGTAACACAGACAGCCACGTAGTATATAGCACAGCCAAGTAGTATATAGCATAGCCATGTAGTATATAGCAGCCACTTAGTATATAACACAGCCCACGCAGTATATAACACTGTCCACGTAGTATATAACACTGCCCACATAGTATACAGCACTGCCCACGTAGAATATAACACAGCCCACGCAGTATATAACACAGCCCACGTAGTATGTAACACTGCCCACGTAGTATATAACACTGCCCACGTAGTATATAACACTGCTCACTGTTGTGAATTCTGTTGTCGGGCTCCCTCCTGTGGTCATGAATGGTACTTCGGCTCGTTCTGTCCATGGACTTTCTCTGATGGCTGTGGGTGTTTCTGAGTTTCCTTCCACAGGTGACGAGGTTAATTCGTTAGCTGGCTGCTCTATTTAACTCCACTTAGATCTTTGCTCCATGCCACCTGTCAATGTTCCAGTATTGGTCTAGTTCACTCCTGGATCGTTCTTGTGACCTGTCTTCCCAGCAGAAGCTAAGTGACTGCTTTTTTTTCTCTGGTTTGCTATTTTTTTGTCCAGCTTGCTATTTGATTGTTGTCTTGCTTGCTGGAAGCGGAGGGTCTTTTTGCGCCCTCTGCGTGGTCTTTTTGTAGGTTTTTGTGCTGACCACAAAGCTACCTTTCCTATCCTCAGTCTGTTCAGTAAGTCGGGCCTCACTTTGCTTAATCTATTTCATCTCTGTGTTTGTATTTTCATCTTTACTCACAGTCATTATATGTGGGGGGCTGCCTTTTCCTTTGGGGAATTTCTCTGAGGCAAGGTAGGCTTTATTTTTCTATCTTTAGGGCTAGCTAGTTCCTTAGGCTGTGCCGAGTTGCATAGGGAGCGTTAGGAGCAATCTACGGCTATTTCTAGTGTGGTTGATAGGATTAGGGATTGCGGTCAGCAGAGTTCCCACGTCCCAGAGCTCGTCCTATATTATCAGTAACTATCAGGTCATTCCGTGTGCTCTTGACCACCAGGTCCATTGTTGTCCTGACCACCAGGTAATAACAGTACAGGTGGCCCAAAGTACTAATGCATCTCAATAGAGGGATAAGAGAAGTTCTGAGACCATTTTTTTTTCTTTGCAGTGTGTTTTGTCTCTCTTTTCCCCTTTACATCTGGGTGGTTCAGAACACAGGTGTAGATATGGACATTCAAGGTCTGTCCTCTTTGATGGATAATCTCACTATAAGTGTACAAAACATTCAAGATTTTGTGGTTCAGAATCCGATGTCAGAGCCTAGGATTCCAATTCCTGATTTGTTTTTTGGTGATAGATCTAAGTTCTTGAATTTCAAAAATAATTGTAAATTGTTTCTTGCCTTGAAACCTCGCTCCTCAGGTGACCCTGTTCAACAAGTAAAGATCATTATTTCTTTGTTACGTGGTGACCCTCAAGACTGGGCATTTTCCCTTGCGCCAGGAGATCCGGCATTGCGTGATGTTGATACGTTTTTCCTGGCGCTTGGATTGCTTTATGATGAACCTAATTCAGTGGATCAGGCAGAGAAAATCTTGCTGGCTCTGTGTCAGGGTCAGGATGAAGCGGAGATATATTGTCAGAAGTTTAGAAAGTGGTCTGTGCTCACTCAGTGGAATGAATGTGCCCTGGCAGCAATCTTCAGAAAGGGTCTCTCTGAAGCCCTTAAGGATGTCATGGTGGGATTTCCCATGCCTGCTGGTCTGAATGAGTCTATGTCTTTGGCCATTCAGATCGATCGACGCTTGCGTGACCGTAAAACTGTGCACCATTTTGCGGTACTATCTGAGCATGGGCCTGAGCCTATGCAATGTGATAGGACTTTGACCAGAGCTGAACGGCAAGAACACAGACGTCGGAATGGGCTGTGTTTTTACTGTGGTGATTCCACTCATGCTATCTCCGATTGTCCTAAGCGCACTAAGCGGTTCGCTAGGTCTGACACCATTGGTACGGTACAGTCTAAATTTCTATTGTCCGTTACTCTGATTTGTTCTTTGTCATCCTATTCTGTTATGGCATTTGTGGATTCAGGTGCTGCCCTGAATTTGATGGACTTGGAGTATGCTAGGCGCTGTGGTTTTTTCTTGGAGCCCTTGCAGTATCCTATTCCATTGAGAGGAATTGATGCTACGCCTTTGGCCAAGAATAAGCCTCAGTACTGGACCCAATTGACCATGTGCATGGCTCCTGCACATCAGGAGGATATCCGCTTTCTGGTGTTGTATAATCTGCATGATGTGGTCGTTTTGGGGTTGCCATGGCTACAGGTTCATAATCCAGTATTGGACTGGAAATCTATGTCTGTGTCCAGCTGGGGTTGCCAGGGGGTACATGGTGATGTTCCATTTTTGTCTATTTCGTCTTCCACTCCTTCTGAAGTTCCAGAGTTTTTGTCGGATTATCGGGATGTATTTGATGAGCCCAAAGCCAGTGCCCTACCTTCGAGGGGCGTATAATCTTGTGCGTATTAAACAAGTCGATGAATGGAAAACAGCATTTAATACGCCCGAGGGCCATTTTGAGTACCTGGTTATGCCATTCGGGCTTTCCAATGCTCCATCAGTATTTCAGTCCTTTATGCATGACATTTTCCGAGAGTACCTGGATAAATTCCTGATTGTGTATTTGGATGATATTTTGGTCTTTTCGGATGATTGGGAGTCTCATGTGAAGCAGGTCAGAATGGTGTTCCAGGTCCTTCGTGCGAATTCCTTGTTTGTGAAGGGGTCAAAGTGTCTCTTTGGAGTTCAGAAGGTTTCATTTTTGGGGTTCATTTTTTCCCCTTCTACTATCGAGATGGACCCTGTTAAAGTCCAAGCCATTTACGATTGGACTCAGCCGACATCTGTGAAGAGCCTGCAAAAGTTCCTGGGCTTTGCTAATTTTTATCGGCGCTTCATCGCTAATTTTTCTAGTGTTGCTAAACCGTTGACTGATTTGACCAAGAAGGGTGCTGATGTGGTCAATTGGTCTTCTGCAGCTGTAGAGGCTTTTCAGGAGTTGAAGCGTCGTTTTTCTTCTGCCCCTGTGTTGTGCCAGCCAGATGTTTCGCTCCCGTTTCAGGTTGAGGTTGATGCTTCTAAGATTGGAGCTGGGGCTGTTTTGTCGCAAAGAAGTTCTGATGGCTCGGTGATGAAGCCATGTGCTTTCTTTTCTAGAAAGTTTTCGCCTGCTGAGCGCAATTATGATGTTGGTAATCAAGAGTTGTTGGCCATGAAGTGGGCATTCGAGGAGTGGCGTCATTGGCTTGAAGGAGCCAAGCATCGCGTGGTGGTCTTGACAGATCACAAGAATTTGACTTATCTTGAGTCTGCCAAACGGTTGAATCCGAGACAGGCTCGATGGTCGTTATTTTTCTCCCGTTTTGATTTTGTGGTTTCGTACCTTCCGGGCTCTAAGAATGTGAAGGCTGATGCCCTGTCAAGGAGTTTTGTGCCTGACTCACCGGGTGTTCCTGAGCCGGCGGGTATTCTCAAAGAGGGGGTAATTTTGTCTGCCATCTCCCCTGATTTGCGGCGGGTGCTGCAAAAATTTCAGGCTGATAGACCTGACCGTTGCCCAGCAGAGAAACTGTTTGTCCCTGATAGATGGACTAGTAGAGTTATCTTTGAGATTCATTGTTCAGTGTTGGCTGGGCATCCTGGAATCTTTGGTACCAGAGATTTGGTGGCTAGATCCTTTTGGTGGCCGTCTGTCACGGGATGTGCGTTCTTTTGTGCAGTCCTGTGGGACTTGTGCTCGGGCTAAGCCCTGCTGTTCTCGTGCCAGTGGGTTGCTTTTGCCCTTGCCGGTCCCGAAGAGGCCCTGGACGCATATTTCTATGGATTTTATTTCGGATCTCCCCGTCTCTCAAAAGATGTCGGTCATTTGGGTGGTTTGTGATCGCTTTTCTAAGATGGTCCATTTGATACCTTTGTCTAAATTGCCTTCCTCCTCTGATTTGGTGCCATTATTTTTCCAGCATGTGGTTCGTTTACATGGTATCCCGGAGAACATCGTTTCTGACAGAGGTTCCCAGTTTGTTTCGAGGTTTTGGCGATCTTTTTGTGCTAGGATGGGCATTGATTTGTCTTTTTCCTCGGCTTTCCATCCTCAGACAAATGGCCAAACCGAACGAACTAATCAGACTTTGGAAACATATCTGAGATGCTTTGTTTCTGCTGATCAGGATGATTGGGTGTCCTTTTTGCCGTTGGCTGAGTTCGCCCTTAATAATCGGGCCAGCTCGGCTACTTTGGTTTCGCAGTTTTTCTGCAATTCTGGTTTCCATCCGCGTTTCTCTTCAGGGCAGGTTGAGTCTTCGGACTGTCCTGGTGTAGATACTGTGGTGGATAGGTTGCAGCAGATTTGGACTCATGTGGTGGACAATTTGACATTGTCCCAGGAGAAGGCTCAACGTTTCGCTAACCGCCGGCGTTGTGTGCGTCCCCGACTTCGTGTTGGGGATTTGGTTTGGTTGTCGTCTCGTTATGTTCCTATGAAGGTTTCCTCTCCTAAGTTTAAACCTCGTTTCATTGGTCCGTATAAAATTTCTGAGGTTATCAATCCTGTGTCATTTCGTTTGGCCCTTCCTGCTTCTTTTGCCATCCATAATGTGTTCCATAGGTCGTTGTTGCGGAGATACGTGGCGCCTGTGGTTCCATCCGTTGATCCTCCTGCCCCGGTGTTGGTTGAGGGGGAGTTGGAGTATGTGGTGGAGAAGATTTTGGATTCTCGTATTTCGAGACGGAAACTCCAGTACCTGGTCAAGTGGAAGGGTTATGGTCAGGAAGATAATTCCTGGGTTTTTGCCTCTGATGTTCATGCTGCCGATCTGGTTCGTGCCTTTCATTTGGCTCGTCCTGGTCGGCCTGGGGGCTCTGGTGAGGGTTCGGTGACCCCTCCTCAAGGGGGGGGTACTGTTGTGAATTCTGTTGTCGGGCTCCCTCCTGTGGTCATGAATGGTACTTCGGCTGGTTCTGTCCATGGACTTTCTCTGGTGGCTGTGGGTGTTTCTGAGTTTCCTTCCACAGGTGACGAGGTTAATTTGTTAGCTGGCTGCTCTATTTAACTCCACTTAGATCTTTGCTCCATGCCACCTGTCAATGTTCCAGTATTGGTCTAGTTCACTCCTGGATCGTTCTTGTGACCTGTCTTCCCAGCAGAAGCTAAGTGACTGCTTGTTTTTCTCTGGTTTGCTATTTTTCTGTCCAGCTTGCTATTTTGATTGTTGTCTTGCTTGCTGGAAGCTCTGGGACACAGAGGGAGCGCCTCCGCACCGTGAGTCGGTGCGGAGGGTCTTTTTGTGCCCTCTGCGTGGTCTTTTTGTAGGTTTTTGTGCTGACCGCAAAGCTACCTTTCCTATCCTCAGTCTGTTCAGTAAGTCGGGCCTCACTTTGCTTAATCTATTTCATCTCTGTGTTTGTATTTTCATCTTTACTCACAGTCATTATATGTGGGGGGCTGCCTTTTCCTTTGGGGAATTTCTCTGAGGCAAGGTAGGCTTTATTTTTCTATCTTTAGGGCTAGCTAGTTCCTTAGGCTGTGCCGAGTTGCGTAGGGAGCGTTAGGAGCAATCCACGGCTATTTCTAGTGTGGTTGATAGGATTAGGGATTGCGGTCAGCAGAGTTCCCACGTCCCAGAGCTCGTCCTATATTATCAGTAACTATCAGGTCATTCCGTGTGCTCTTGACCACCAGGCCCATTGTTGTCCTGACCACCAGGTCATAACAGCTCACGTAGTATATAACACTGACCACGCACAGTATATAGCACAGCCCAGGCAGTATATAATACAGTCCATGTAACACAGACACATAGTATATAGCACAGCCACGTAGTATATAGCTTAGCCACGTAGTATATAGCAGCCACTTAGTATATAGCAGCCACTTAGTATATAACACAGCCCACTTAGTATATAACACAGCCCATATAGTATATAACACAGCCCACATAGTATAGAACACAGGCACAGAGTATATAACACAGCCCACGCAGTATATAACACTGCCCACATAGTATATAACACAGCCCACGCAGTATATAACACAGCCTACGTAGTATATAACACTGCCCACGTAGTATATAACACAGGCATGTAGTATATAACACAACCCACGCAGTATATAACACTGCCCACATAGTATATAATGCTGCCCATGCAGCATATAGCACAGCCCACACAGTATATAACACAGCCCACGTAGTATATAACACTGCCCACGTAGGATATAACACTACCCACGTAGTATATAACACAGCCCATGCAGTATATAACACAACCCACGCAGTATATAACACAGCCCACGTAGTATATAACACTGCCCATGTAGTATATAACACTGCCCATGCAGTATATAATACTGCCCACGCAGTATATAGCACAGCCCATGCAGTATATAACACAGCCCACGTAGTATATAACACTGCTTGCCCATGTAGTATATAACACTGCCCATGTAGTATAAAAAACAGCTCACGCACTATATAACACAGCCCACGCAGTTTATAACACAGCCCAAGTACTATATAGCAGTGTGGTCACCATATCCCCGTTAAAAAATAAATAAATAAATAAAAAATAGTTATATACTCACCCTCAGGCAGAATCAATAGTAAAAAGTTCGCCACATAGGGTTAATAGCAGCGTTAACAGACTGCGTTACACCGCGTTATGATGCGGTGTAACGCACTCGGTTTAATGGACTGCTACAACGCTATGTGGGTGGCGGGCGCTGACTGGGGGGAGTATGGAGGGGGCACTAAGTGCAGGGGAGTAGGGAGTGGCCATTTTGCAGCCGGACTGCGCCCGTCACAACCAATCAGCGATTTGGGATTTCCGTGACAGACAGACGGAAGTGACCCTTAGACAATTATATAGTAGATTATTTGCAATTTTTTGCTTAGGCACTGCACATATTGACGGCTGTTGTGCATGGGTTACATACATTTTTGATAGGTATTAGATTTCTGTGCATATTATACATATATTTTTGGAGTTTTGCTTTAGGTGGTTGGCCCTATTATGAGCCTTTGATAATTGATGTCATGTCACATTTGTAACTACTTTTAGTGTTTTTAAATGTTTTGTGCATGATTTCTTTTGTGTAAAATAAAAATTCAATATTTGTACGCTGTTTTCCTGCTTCAGGTGATCCCCTACTTATGACCTATTCCTTTTTCTTTTGTAACATTGGGTATGGGTTTATTGTAACGCACACTGTGGGAGAGGGTGGGTAGGTGGATGTTCGTTTTCGGTTGGGAAGGGGAGAACTGTATGGTGGTTATTTAATAATAATAAATATTAATATTTATATAGCGCTAACATATTCCGTAGCGCTTTACAGTTTGCACACATTATCATCACTGGGGCTCACAATCTAATTCCCCCATCAGTATGTCTTTGGAATGTGGGAGGAAACTGGAGTACCTGGAGGAAACCCACGCGAACACAGTGAGAACATACAAACTCCTTGCAGATGTTGTCCTTGGTGTGGGTTTGAACCCAGGACCCAAGTGCTGCAAGGCTGCTGTGCTACCCACTGAGCCACTGTGCTGCTATGTTAGTTGAATGTCATTGAATTAATAATTGGATTATATAGGCACCATTCCTGTATATGTACTGTATAACGACATGTGAAATAATTATTCTGCTGTAAACTATGGTATTTGGTGTTTAATAAAAGTAATTTGATTTAAAAAAAGGATTATTAAATGGTATCTGTCAGTAATGTGAACCATCCTAAGCCATCAATATGGGCATGTAAGGTCATCGGAAGCTGAATAAAATGATACATTGATATCTGTGATACAATGTTTTATTCCAGAGCTATCAAAGGTTTTCTTATATTCAGATGAGCTGTTAAGATCTATGGGCCGGACATAGATCTCCCTGAGAATCTGCCTCCAGGGCTTATTTTAAATGAAAGTGGGAAATACCAGTGTGAGACAGCCTGCTCTCATAATTACACACAGCTCTGCAGTGAGATTAGAACTACCACAATACACCAGTGGTAAGACCGTGATGAGACAAAGTTCATTTCGGTTGTACTAACTCATTTGCACTGCAGGTATTCTCTCATAGTGACTCAGCCTCAAAGGTAGCCAGTGTGTGGGGGGAGAGGGGGAGCAGTACAGCAGAGCTGTCATCATAGATCTATAACAGCATATTTACATTTAAGAAAAACATGACTATCTCTGGAATAATACTTTGGATCGCAGCAAGCAAGGTATTGTTTTATTTAGATTTCTATGACCTTCATGCCATGTAGATGACTCAGGAGGGTTGATCCTACCAACAGATTCACTTTAAATACATATTTTATGACTGATGAGACTGTTGTACTTGCATTGAAAATCAATGTAAAAATGTATATATGATCATGTCATAATAATGTTAAATATTAAAATTAGCATTTTTTTAATCCTAGTTGAAGATGATCTCATAAAATAATCATCATCAGGCATAGCAATGTCAAAATCTCCCTTTAAACATAGATAAACATTCAAATCTAACAAACCGTAAGAAAACAAAAGGCTCAATATCGAAATTTAGAATAAGCCACCCTCTTTCCCTATCAGCAAAAATAAATAAAAAGTTAAAATGAATATTATTTGTATTTTTGTATTTGCTTGGCCTCTCAAGCACACTCTTTTCCATTCACAATCATTACCTTTCCAATATTTAAATGATTCCCTTTCTTCAGCAAAAGTATCCGCAACTGCCTGACATTCTTAGAGACACTAGATGCTGCTTAGGGTTTGTAGTTTGGTTTTATGAATGAAAAATGCAATTCCATGGTTCTAAAACAGCATGTTCTTTCTTCTGGGGCAGATCTTCAGTCAAGCTAATACACCTGTTAAGAGATTGATCCTTGAATTTGCATCTCAACGGAAGGAGGCTGAAGTTAGAAGAGGCGTTATCAGGAACAACAGTCTATGGGACAAACTACTTTTTAATAAAGTTCAGGTAAACAAAAAAATTAATTAGACTGTAAAAAATAATGAAAAGTACTTACCACGTGGACCTGATCTGCTATGAGAAGTTTCACACCCTAGTGTTGTCTTGCTCTAGTAAACTAATACACTCTAGTAAAAAATTAAGGGTTCTTGTCAGGGAACATCCAAGGGATCACGCAGATATGTCACCACTGCCACCAATTTCACACGAATAAGCACTCTGCAGCCTCCAATTGTCAGGACAATCACATAACTGACTTATGAGTGATGGGCAAGACAATGGTTGCTTTTGCTACTACGCTGGGTATTGTGCGCTTTCCAGTGATATATAGTATATACACATCCGATCCTTACACATGGGTATGTATATACTTTGTTACGGTCACCGCCAGCTCTGCAATAACCACAAAAAAAGTAGCTGCCACCACCAGTCATTTATATAGATCAATTGTACACCCGTTTGCTGTAACATGTGAATTCAGGGGTGCGGTTTATAGAGCAAGAGGAACTAGATAATACATTTTATATATTTAATCTGAAAATTAGGCAGTGTTTATAAAAATATACAAAAGATATTGCAAAATGGGGCAAAACAATACAGTATTCACAAAAAGTAGCCGCAAAAAATTAAATGGATAAAAAAAGAAAAGTCTGATCTCTATGGAGGCGTCACCTCCCAGTCTCTTGTATAGACTTTACGTCTGCTGTCTATCAGATAACCCACTTCAGTTAACTGTTCACAACTGATAGTTGTAGCTGATCAGGGGTTAGATGGAGCATTAGAGGGCTAGCTCTTGTTCACTTTACAAGTTATGATGAAGCAATGCTTGAATCTTCAATATGAGGGTGTAACATCCCCTCTTAAAAGGTGATTTAGAGATTGATCCTATTTTACCATTATATTATAACTGTTCCCTACAGAATAATTAAATTGAGAAACTAATACCCATCAAAAAAATGTTTATCAGCACTAAAATTGCATTTGGAGCTAACAATAATTTTATTGGGTTTCAGAAACATTTTACTTCCCTAAGTTTTAAAGACCTTTATATTCTTTGCACATTCAACTTTGATGTGGTCTGTGGTCCCAAATTTGCTAGGAGCAGGCCAAAATAAAACAGATAAAAGACCTACAAACTCTTCTGTAAGACTATCAGAACAAGTTAATTTAAGGATTTTTATCTAAGGCTAGTGTCACACTGCGTTATGGCGGTACGTTTAACGGACTACGTTACACCGCGGCATAACGCGGTGTAACGTAGTCCGTTAACGCCGCCATTGATTGTAATGGCGAACGCATCGCTAGCGCACGCCCACATTGGGCGTGCGCTAGCGATGTGCCGTCATTTGAGTGATGGACCGCGAGCGCTGCTTGCAGCGTTCGTGGTCCGTTCCTCGCTAGCGCAGATCGGGGATCTGCGCTAGCAGGATCGGCAAGCGCGATCCCTTTTGGGACATTGCGTTAGCGCAGTCCGTAGCGCTATGCGCTAAACGGACTGCCTTAACACAATGTGACCCTAGCCTAACTGGTTCTGCAGCACGCTATAGATAAAGCAATAATTACAAAAAAATTATTTTTACTCCCAAATACATTATAGGCGGGAGATGGTGTGGCTGATCCGGTTTACCCTTCAGAGATAAAGCCCATGTCCTCCAGTAATTTCCATTGTGGCAAATTAGGGTGGGAGGTCTTCTTGAAACAAACAGGCTATGACTATGAAATATGTACAGGTGCTTCTCACAAAATTAGAATATCATCAAAAAGTTACCGTAATTTATTTCAGTTCTTCAATACAAAAAGTGAATCTCATATATTATATAGAGTCATTACAAATAGAGGGATCTATTTCAAGTGTTTTTTTTTCTGTTAATGTTGATGATCATGGCTTACAGCCAATGAAACCCCAAAAGTCATTATCTCAGTAAATTAGAATACTTTATAACACCAGCTTAAAAAATTATTTTAAAAGCCAAAATGTTGGTCTACTGAAATGTATGTATAGTAAATGCACTCAATACTTGGTCGGGGCTCCTTTGGCACCAATTACTGCATTAATGCGGCATGGCATGGAGGCCATCAGCCTGTGGTACTGCTGAGGTGCAATGGAAGCCCATGTTGCTTTGATAGCAGCCTTCTGTTCCTCTGCATTGTTGGGTCTGGTGTCTCTCATCTTCCTCTTGACAATACCCCATAGATTCTCTATGGGGTTAAGGTCAGGCGAGTTTGCTGGCCAATCAAGCACAGTGATACTGTTGTTTGTAAACCAGATATTGGTACTTTTGGCAGTGTTGAGAAGTGCCAAGTGCTGCTGGAAAATGAAATTTCCATCGCCAAAAAGCTTGTCGGCAGAGTGAAACATGAAGTGCTCTAAAATTTCCTGGTAAATGGCTGCACTGACTTTGCTCTTGATAAAATACAGTAGACCTACACCAGCAGATGACGTGGCTCCTCCAACCATCACTGATTGTGGAAACTTCACACTAGACCTCAAGCAGCTTGGATTGTGTGCCTCTCCACTCTTCCTTCAGACTCTGGGACCTTGATTACCAAATGAAATGCAAAATTTACTTTCATCTGAAAACAACACCTTGGACCACTGAGCAACAGTTGAGTTATTTTTCTCCTTGGCCAAGGTCAAACACTTCTGGCATTGTCTATTGGTCATGAGTGGCTTGACACCAGGAATGTGACACTTGTACCCCATGTCCTGGATACGTCTGTGTGTAGGGCTCTTGAAGCAATGACTCCAGCAGCAGCCAACTCCTTGTGAATCTCCCCCAAATATTTGAATATCCTTTTCTTAACAATCCTTTCAAGGCTGCAGTTATGCCGGTTGCTTGTGCACCTGTTTCTACCACACTTTTTTCTTCCACTCAACTCTCCATTAATATGCTGGGATACAGCACTCTGTGAACAGCCAGCTTCTTTAGCAATAATAATAATAATAATAATAATTTTATTTATATAGCGCCAACATATTCCGCAGCGCTTTACAAATTATAGAGGGGACTTGTACAGACAATAAACATTACAGCATAACAGAAATACAGTTCAAAACAGATACCAGGAGGAGTGAGGGCCCTGCTCGCAAGCTTACAAACTATGGGGAAAGCAATGACCTTTTATGGCTTGCCCTCCTTGTGGAGTGTGTCAATGACTGCCTTCTAGACATCTGTCTAGTCAGCAGTCTTCCCCATGATTGTGGAGCCTACTGAAACAGACTAAGGGATGTTTTATAAATGCTTAGGAAGCCTTTTCTGGTGTTTTTTGGTAATTATTCTAATGTACTGAGATAATGACTTTTGGGTTTTCATTGGCTGTAAGCCATAATCATCAACATTAACAGAAATAAACACTTAAAATAGATCACTCTGTTTGTAATGACTCTATTTAATATACGAGTTTCAATTTTTGTATTGAAGAACTGAAATAAATTAACTTTTTGATGATATTCTCATTTTGGGAGAAGCACCTTAATATCTAAGGGTATGTGCACACGTTATTTTGTGCAGAAAATTCTGCACCATTTTTGCATCTCTTGGCAGGAAAAACTCTGCATAAAATAGGAGAATCTTTGCCGCATTTGATGCACTTTTGATTCACATTTTCCCCACTCATAAGTAAAAGTGAAATCTGTAGCAAAACTACAAGTGACAAATAAGCGATGTGTGCAGGACACATCAGGATTCCCATTCACTTTGCTGGCATTAGGAAGCCCTTAAGGTTTTGTGACATATCTGCACATAAAAAAAGTCACAAAAACGTGACAAGTCTGCAATATGTACACTAGCCCGTATACTTGCAAATTTCCATTTGACTATTGAAATTGTCTTCTGTTTGCAATGACAGAGTGAATAAATGTTGTAGTAATGGATGTTAGAAATACTTTACCACCTCCAAGGATTCCACCTTTCTGAAACAATTCTAATTTTAGTTTTACATACATTTTGAAGGATGTACAGGTCCTTCTCAAAAAATTAGCATATAGTGTTAAATTTCATTATTTACCATAATGTAATGATTACAATTAAACTTTCATATATTATAGATTCATTATCCACCAACTGAAATTTGTCAGGTCTTTTATTGTTTTAATACTGATGATTTTGGCATACAACTCCTGATAACCCAAAAAACCTGTCTCAATAAATTAGCATATTTCACCCATCCAATCAAATAAAAGTGTTTTTTAATAACAAACAAAAAAACCAACAAATAATAATGTTCAGTTATGCACTCAATACTTGGTCGGGAATCCTTTGGCAGAAATGACTGCTTCAATGCGGCGTGGCATGGAGGCAATCAGCCTGTGACACTGCTGAGATGTTATGGAGGCCCAGGATGCTTCAATAGCGGCCTTAAGCTCATCCAGAGTGTTGGGTCTTGCGTCTCTCAACTTTCTCTTCACAATATCCCACAGATTCTCTATGGGGTTCAGGTCAGGAGAGTTGGCAGGCCAATTGAGCACAGTAATACCATGGTCAGTAAACCATTTACCAGTGGTTTTGGCACTGTGAGCAGGTGCCAGGTCGTGCTGAAAAATGAAATCTTCATCTCCATAAAGCATTTCAGCCGATGGAAGCATGAAGTGCTCCAAAATCTCCTGATAGCTAGCTGCATTGACCCTGCCCTTGATGAAACACAGTGGACCAACACCAGCAGCTGACATGGCACCCCACACCATCACTGACTGTGGGTACTTGACACTGGACTTCAGGCATTTTGGCATTTCCTTCTCCCCAGTCTTCCTCCAGACTCTGGCACCTTGATTTCCGAATGACATGCAAAATTTGCTTTCATCAGAAAAAAGTACTTGGGACCACTTAGCAACAGTCCAGTGCTGCTTCTCTGTAGCCCAGGTCAGGCGCCTCTGCCGCTGTTTATGGTTCAAAAGTGGCTTTACCTGGGGAATGCGGCACCTGTAGCCCATTTCCTGCACACGCCTGTGCACGGTGGCTCTGGATGTTTCCACACCAGACTCAGTCCACTGCTTCCTCAGGTTCCCCAAGGTCTGGAATCGGTCCTTCTCCACAATCTTCCTCAGGGTCCGGTCTCCTCTTCTCGTTGTACAGCGTTTTCTGTAACATTGTTTCCTTCCAACAGACTTACCATTGAGGTGCCTTGATACAGCACTCTGGGAACAGCCTATTTGTTGAGAAATTTCTTTCTGGGTCTTACCCTCTTGCTTGAGGGTGTCAATGATGGCCTTCTTGACATCTGTCAGGTCGCTAGTCTTACCCATGATGGGGGTTTTGAGTAATGAACCAGGCAGGGAGTTTATAAAAGCCTCAGGTATATTTTGCATGTGTTTAGAGTTAATTAGTTGATTCAGAAGATTAGGGTAATAGGTCGTTTAGAGAACCTTTTCTTGATATGCTAATTTATTGAGACAGGTTTTTTGGGTTATCAGGAGTTGTATGCCAAAATCATCAGTATTAAAACAATAAAAGAACTGACAAATTTCAGTTGGTGGATAATGAATCTATAATATATGAAAGTTTATTTGTAATCATTACATTATGGTAAATAATGAAATTTAACACTATATGCTAATTTTTTGAGAAGGACCTGTATAATGAATCAGACAACAAAAATGCAGAATTCACTGAGCAGAGCAGGCTAACATGAAATGTAGGCAGTACAAGAGTGGGTAGTGCATTGCTTATCTCACCAGAGCACACCAGGGAGCAGCTGATAGGAGTAAATTGCAGATTTATACCCATATCTCAGTGATAATCATCTCCCTGCATTGATTGGACTTGCCTCATACAAAAGATGCAGATACCTATGTTAGTGCCACAGAGATTCTAATGTCACTTATTACACTACCTTGTTACCGAAAATTGTTACATTAATGATGCACTATGAGGCTGTTAGCTCTAGATGAACATAAAATACAATAAGAATATGAGAATACAATTGGATATTGCATATTGGGGTCTAAGGCCTCCATCCCATATGTCCTGAATTCAAGTCTTGTTAGATACCAGACAAAAAATCTTTGCTTACCTTTTTGTGTTCTTTCATTGTTTGGCCATAGGACCTCATTTGTGTAATAATGATGTAGTTTTATGGCCTTTTTTATTGCTGATCTTCTGGCGTATCATGTTGTGATTCGCATTTTCACTCCTCTGCTTCACTCTGTATCTTAATTGAACATTTTAGTCATTTAGAAATACATTTTACTATTATTTTATTGGGTCTAGGCTTCCGTTTTCTAGAGTTTTTGTTGTTGATTGGAAGTACCCTATATAATTTTCAATGGACAACTGGTAGTTTTCAAGAGTTTATAAGAACGAAACATTTGACATATTATGTTTTCATCACCGTTCCCACTTATACCCAACCTACACAAAATTCACATCCTGTCTGCACCTGCAGCATTGAACAATACTTCAAAAATTGTATCATTATTATAATATCCCACTCCCCCAAAATACTAGTGGGCCAGATAGAGAGCACCTCAAAAATATATAGAGTCACATACAAAGTGATAATGTCGCCATGGTGCTATTTGGAAAGTAATAAGGCCCCCTTTTTGCCCCTTCAGACAGTAATAATGTGCCAAATGTGCCCTTCAAGTCATAATGACACTTAATTGCCCCCTTAACTTTAACACTAATGATGTAAATTTTCATCATAGGTTAGAAAGGAACATATGATGCAGTCTCAGGAGCGGAGACTGCTCTATACTAGGCAGGCGTCGGTATATCTGCCTGTAACTACAGTGTCTAGAGCTTTCTACAATCACTGTAGTTCACCACTTAAAGGGAATCTGTCAGCAGGTTTTTGCTATGTAATCTGAAGACAGCAGGAGATAGAGGCTGAAACACAGAATTCATGGATGTGTCACTTGTCAAAGTGCGTACTGTTGTTTACTAACTGTGAAGGATTTATCGGTAAGAGATTAACATTGCTGGACAAGTCCGGCAACTAAGAATTTCACTGTGTATGGACATTGTACGGACATTGTACGTGGAGCGCATGATGTGGGTGGGGTTAGCTTTCTCAACTCTGCTTCATTCTAAACTTAGAGAACTTGATAGCAACAATTTTTTGCAGAAAATAAAGATTAAAAAATAATTATAACATCCAATAGATATTAAATAATATGGATAATACCCCAGGTTTTGTTGCTGAAAGAAAACAAAAGAGTGGCAACCTACTCGGTAATTTAGTAAAAATCAAAGAGACCGTCACTTGGACCTACAAGTCCAGAAAATACATATGTGGCAGCACAAAATATAAATATATATATATACACACTAAAATATAAAAGCCACAAAGAAAGATAATATGGATATAAAATAAGCCTTTATTATATACATATGGCAACAACGGCACAACAGTGCACGTACTTGGGATACGTCAAAAAAGAATTTCAAATATGGCGGATAGACATCCCATAAACTATATGGTGGTATACAATTTATAAAACCTTGTGTGTATAAAAATGTTGTATAAAAATTTGAAAAAATTGAAAAGGTGCTTTAACAAGTGAAACTAAAGTGCACGTGCTAATTGCAATATGACCATATGCGGTACAAAAGGTGCCAATACAATATGTGCAAAAATAGATAAAGGGGGAGGAGGAGCTACTCCATACATAAAGGTGTCCTCACATATAGTGCACATTCGCATTTGTATACCACTATTAAAAGGCTATGGGAGATATATGTAGCAGCAATATATACCTGTCAATCCGATCCAGCCCAAGTACAGAGCACCCCGACGCGCGATTCGGCCCAAGTGCAGAGCACCCCCTGACGAATGATGGCACCCCCTAATGGCACCTGCTCCTTTTGGCTGCCCATGACGTAATCATGAGAAACTGATGGGGTACCTAAAATAATTTTTAAAAAATGAACACGTTTGGTTTTGCATTAATCATACCAGCTCATTTTTACCACAGATGGAATGTCCCAAAAACAAAACACAAAGCCTTAATTGCTTTTTTCCTTTGAAAACCCCTATTCATAACGACCGACAATTTTCATGCCGATCTTGATGAAGGGGCATGGTCAAGTCACATGCTCCTGTTTCATAAAGATGTGCGCGCTTCTATGTGAATCAGGAGCATTTGACAAATAGTGTGCATCTCACCATGAATCTTACTCCAGTCAATGACTGGAGCAAGATTTCTGGCATAAGTAATGCCACAGCTTGTCATGAACTAGACAAGCGGTGGCGTCACGCCTTCATTCTGCCCCAAAGAAACTGACATGTATACACCAAAAGTTGACAGAGTTTTCTGGCATAAAAGCTTTGATGAATCAGGGAAAAGTTTTTTCCCTCTTTTCCAGTACATTGTGTAGTAAAATGAAGAAAAAAACAAAGCAATGGCTGCATCGATGGAAAAATAAAAAGTTATAGCTCTTAGAACAAGTGGATGAAAAGCACAAAAATGAAAAATTATTTGGTTCTTAAGGAGTTAAATGTTGAAATACCCCTCAAATATATTTTAGGACCTTATAGGTGTCACAATGTGGGAAATGAATAAATGAATCATTAAGAAAAAAAACACACAAAAAATAAATTTAAAAAAGCCACTGCCATTCCAAATTGCTATTATTTGCCCTGCCCCAAAAATGTATCCAACATATAAAATAATTACCAGTATTATGGTGAGGGGAACAAACTGCTTTTTGTTAAAAAATTGCCACATCTTGGCAAAGAAAAGAATATGAAAATAATATAAAAATTAGACCTAACGAAAAGAGAAAATTGAGGCAAAAATATTGAATATCCAACAAGAAAACTGTTTAGAGCTCCTAAAACCGCATTTACAAAAGGCCACACAATTGGGCAGTCAGCAATAGTGGAAAATGGTCAGGTCTTGAGCTGGGTACTCTGCGTGGAAGACTTACAAAGAGTTTAAAGTTGTTCTTCATTTGCTGTCTACCTGCCAGTCGGTCAGCTCATCAATAAATAATTAAGGGCAATATTGCATGTCCACTGTGTCCTGTCCTCCAGTAACAAATTAGGTTAAACAGCATATATGGCACGGAGAACTTAAATGTTTATCTGTCAAATACAATGGGGCAATTCATCAAAGCTTTTTCGACAGATTTCTGGTAAAAATAGTTGCAATTTTTATAAATAGTGCCAGGTAGTCAAAAAGATGTGACATTTTTATGTCATTCGCCATGGAGTGGGACGGGGACTTGACGGGGCATGGCCATACTCACTCAACAAATTAATAACTAAATGCCGCTTAATGAATCAGGGGCGTCTGCTCCAAAACACGCCTTCTTACCAGGACTGGCAACAGAATCGCCGGTCCTGATGAATCACGATAATAAGCTTATGCAGTTTGTATGTTCCTGTAGTTATTCTGGTTTTCTCTTAAATCATTGTTATACATTACCAGCTATTCCATAAAAATGCTAGGTAGTGAAATAGAGGAATAATTGGCAGTGGTGCCTGTTCCTTCCCTGAATCAGGAAGCTAGAGACTTGTTAGATCAACCAATCACAAAAAAAGAAGTAAGATGTTACAGAGAATTTACCAAATAATAATTCCCCTGGCTCCAATGAACTTCCCGGGGACAATACATGTGGTACTTATCTCCAGTTCTAAAGTCCATCTTTGAAGAATCTATTGAGAGCGGCTCTCTACTGGCGTACATGTTGGAGGAAATAATCGTTGCCATCCCCAAACCTGGGAAGGACTCCAACCTCCCCACCCTTTCTGCTTCACATCAACCTATGAAAAAAACTTTCTAACATTTTAGCTACTCGTCTTTTATCTAGTAACCTTCAGAATGTTCATGAAGAACAAACTGGGGGACAAGTGTTGGCCTCCCTGGATGCGAGTAAGGCTTTTTGACTCCATCAAGTGGGAGTTCCTTTGGGCAACAATGCATAGGATGGGTTACGTACTTGTATTTACTAGATGGATATATTTCAGACAATTTTTCCCTTCCTTCCAAAGCACCCAATAGGGATGCCTACTATCCCCATTGTTATATACACGTGGTCAAAATTGTTGGTACCCCTCGTTTAATGACAGAAAAACCCACAATGGTCACAGAAATAACTTGAATCTGACAAAAGTAATAATAAATAAAAAAAATCTATGTAAATGAACAAATGAAAGTCAGACATTGATTTTCAACCATGCTTCCACAGAATTAAAAAAAAATAAAACTGGTGAAATAGGCCTGGACAGAAATGATGGTACCCTTAACTTAATATTTTGTTGCACAAACTTTTGAGGCAATCAAACAATTCCTGTAACTGTCAATGAAACTTCTGCACCTCTCGACAGTTATTTTGGCCCACTCTTCAAGAGCAAACTGCTCCAGTTGTCTATTGGATCCACCTGGATCTGGGCTTATATCCCATTTACATGGGTCCAATAGGCTAATTGTCAGTGTTATGGAGCTGTGTTAAAGAAAGCAATGGATGTTCGAAATCCACACCTGTGTCTATCCTCATGATGGAACCTCTTTTGAAATTCAAGAAATTTTTGCAATTTCTGAAGCTAGAACCTTCCTTTTTTTCAGTGTAACATATACAGGTCTGGTGCACTGAAGTACCAAGTATTGCAGTGTATCATCCAGCGATCAAAGTGTAGAATACTCAAGTCCCATAATGGAAGTAAGTAAAGTAAGTGACAAAAACAAAGTTCAATAAAATTTGCGAATGGGAAAAAAAAGCACAATACAGCTGACAGGTACAGGGAAAGATGTGGACTCAGCGCCAGAGCCCACATCAAAGGGAGAGACACGACATGCCCAGTACATGGGCATGTCGTGAAGGGGATTAATTCCCCAAAACGTGATTCAAATTCCTCAAACCGTGAATCAAGTAGTGGTGTGGGTGGTTATACAGCTCTCAGCATTCAGAGAAATGCTAGATCTGTACCAGATGAAACAGAGATTTTATAAAGAAATACAACATGCAGCCCAGTAATGGACAGATTGCTGGAATCAAAGTCACTTCTATATCTTGCTGCTCTCCAGAGGGGTTAGCAAAATTCTGGTAACAGATTCCCTGTCAGGGCTCCGTAAATGGCGGCTACAAGTATTTCGGCAAAATCTACACTCCAACAGTCAACTATCGCTTTTTCCTTCTGAACCCTGCTGTTTGCCTTGACAGTCATTTCCGATCACATATAGGGTATCACTGCATTCAGGAGAAATTGCCGAGCAGATTTTGGGGGCCATTTTTACCTGTTACCCCTTGTAAAAATACAAAAGTCAGGTAGCATAATATTTTAGTGGTAAAAGTGGAATTTTTATTTTTAATTTCCAAATGTTATAAAATTCTGTGAGGCCCATATGGCTTCAAAATACTGCACTCCTAGACGAATTCCTTGAAGGGTGTGATTTACACAATGGGGTCACTTATGAGTGATTATTAATGTTTTGGTACCTATGGAGCTATGCTGATAGTGCTCATGATCTATTGCAACAAAATCTGCATTCCAAAAGTCAAATGGTGGCAAAGTACCTTTTGACCACTTATTTGGGTATTGCTACATTTGGGAGAAATTATGTAATAAATTGGAGCATTTTCTCCTATAAAATATTGGCTAAACTTTTAACCCTTCTAACCTCCTTACAAAATAAAAGCACATTTGAAAAATGATGCTGATGTGGGAATGTTAATGGTTTAAGGTTGTAAACTTTCAAATTTTGAAAATTGATAATTTTCATCAAATTTCAGTTATTTTTCTAAAATAATTCAAAACATATTGGCCTAAATTTACAATTAAAATACAAGTACAATTTGTCAAAAATAGATCAGTCTCAAAATCACTATCATATGTGTAAAGATTTTAGAGTTATTAATTATCACATAAAGTGACACTGGTCAGAATAAAAAAAATTGGGGCTTGTGTATAAAGGCCAAAATAAGCTCTAACATTAAGGGATTAATGAATAAAGTACAAGTTATACTAAATCTTTTCCCTCAAAACTATACTATATTCCAATATATTCAGTTTCTCCTGTTCGATAAAAATTGATGTATTAAAGAGTAAATGTTTTAATTTTTTTCCAATAAAATCAGTACTACACATGAGAATGAGAATGTGACGTTAGTCACTACTCATGGAAAAGCCATGAGGTTAGGTAGTCAAGAGGTCCAGGATCAAATATCTGTCACACTATGACGGTCTTCGGTAAGGAAGGGGGGACTCAAACTGGGACCCTAACTATCCCTGTCCCAGGGGGTATTCTTGAAAGTAGCGAGGCCCAAGTCTCCGACCTTACTATGTTCCTGTTAAACTCTGATCTGTCAGCTCCCTCATCCAGTGAGGCATCGGACAGAAATGAAAGGTAAGGCCTTTTTCACAATTCCTTTTTTCGCAATCCGTCGCAATCCGTCGTTTTGGGCAAAAAACGGATCCTGCAAATGTGCTTGCAGGATGCGTTTTTTGCCCATAGACTTGTATTAGTGACGAATTGCAATGGATTGCCACACGTTGCGTCCGTCGTGCGACGGATCCATCGTGTTTTGACAGACCGTTGTCACAAAAAACGTTCAATTAAACATTTTTTGTACATCGCGTCCGCCATTTTCAGCCGTGCATGTGCGGCCAAAAAAAAAAAAAAGCATTAACCAACAATAGGGAGAAGGAATAAGCTAAATGAGAACAGGGACCAGGAGATAAACACACAAACTACAGCAAACGACAGAACACTACAATAAGCCTACTCAAACAGCACACAGCACAGGAAGACAAATCTCTTACCAGCAAGGACAAGAAGGTCCGACCAATGTTTATAGGAAGAGGCAATGACCAGATCAGAAGCAGTTGAAATGTAGCTGCATGTTTCTGACTAGCATAGAAAGATTGTTAACCTCTTCAGCACCAGAGAAAACTAAATACACTTAATGTGGCACACAAATCACACTATCTCTAAAGAAGACTTGTGATTAATTACCAAACATGACTGTCTAAGGGTACCGTCACACTATACGATTTACCTACGATCACGACCAGCGATATGACCTGGCCGTGATCGTAGGTAAATCGTAGTGTGGTCGCTGGGGAGCTGTCACACAGACAGCTCTCCAGCGACCAACGATGCCGAGGTCCCTGGGTAACCAGGGTAAACATCGGGTAACTAAGCGCAGGACCGCGCTTAGTAACCCTATGTTTACCCTGGTTACAAGCCTAAAACTAAAAAAAAACAAACAGCACATATTTACATTCTGGTGTCCATCAGGTCCCTTGCCGTCTGCTTCCCGCACTCACTGACTGCCGGCCGTAAAGTGAAAGTGAAAGCACAGCCGCTGTGCTCTGCTTTCACTTTACGGCCGGCAGTCACAGTGCGGGAAGCAGACGGCAAGGGACCTGACGGACACCAGAATGTAAGTATGTGCTGTTTGTTTTTTTTTAGTTTTACGCTTGTAACCAGGGTAAGCATCGGGTTACTAAGCGCGGCCCTGCGCTTAGTAACCCGATGTTTACCCTGGTTACAAGCGAACGCATCGCTGGATCGCATCGCTAGATCGGTGTCACACACACCGATCTAGCGATGACAGCGGGAGATCCAGCGATGAAAGAAAGTTCTAAACGATCTGCTACGACGTACGATTCTCAGCAGGATCCCTGATCGCTGCTGCGTGTCAGACACAGCGATATCGTAACGATATCGCTGGAACGTCATGAATCGTACCGTCGTAGCGATCGAAATGGTATAGTGTGACGGTACCCTAACTCCAGTTCTTCCAGGGGGCATGATACCCTCATGACAATATCAACAGGGATCATCATAAACAAAGGGGTAAGGTAAAGGCTTAGTCAGGTCACAATTTTGGAAAGGTAGCAGATCAAGACAAAACAGTGAGGCAAGCAGATTGTCAATGGCAAGGTCCAAGGTCGGGCAACAAAGCTCAAATACAGGAATACAGAGCAAGCACACACCACTTGAGATAAGCTACAACTGACACAAATTGAAGGACATAGAGCCACCTAAATAGCCAGATAATCACTCGAATAGCAGACAAATGGTGGAAGACTTGGCATACCCTGGCCCTGATTGGTCGGCTGAATTGTCACTCACCATACTGACAGCTCAGCACGCCCCTGTCCTAAACTGTTACTCATTGCATCCAGACAAACTGAAACTTTGTAATTAGTGATGAGCGAGTATGCTCATTACTCGAGTTTCTCCGAGCATGCTTGGGTGGTCTCCGAGTATTTCAGCGTGCTCGGAGATTTAGTTTATGTCGACGCAGCTGCATGATTTGCGGCTGCTAGACAGCTTGAATACATGTGGTGGATTCAAGTTCCTGTTTGTTTGTGGACCTTTCTGTCTGAAGTTTAGTCTTTAACAAGTGAAATGCATGCTCAATTGGGTTGAGATCAGGTGACTGACTTGGACAATTCAAGAATATTCCACTTCATTGCTTTAATAAACTCCTGGGCTTTATGTTTTGGGTCATTGTCCATCTGTAGTACAGGTCCTTCTCAAAAAATTAGCATATAGTGTTAAATTTCATTATTTACCATAATGTAATGATTACAATTAAACTTTCATATATTATAGATTCATTATCCACCAACTGAAATTTGTCAGGTCTTTTATTGTTTTAATACTGATGATTTTGGCATACAACTCCTGATAACCCAAAAAACCTGTCTCAATAAATTAGCATATTTCACCCATCCAATCAAATAAAAGTGTTTTTTAATAACAAACAAAAAAACAAACAAATAATAATGTTCAGTTATGCACTCAATACTTGGTCGGGAATCCTTTGGCAGAAATGACTGCTTCAATGCGGCGTGGCATGGAAGCAATCAGCCTGTGACACTGCTGAGATGTTATGGAGGCCCAGGATGCTTCAATAGCGGCCTTAAGCTCATCCAGAGTGTTGGGTCTTGCGTCTCTCAACTTTCTCTTCACAATATCCCACAGATTCTCTATGGGGTTCAGGTCAGGAGAGTTGGCAGGCCAATTGAGCACAGTAATACCATGGTCAGTAAACCATTTACCAGTGGTTTTGGCACTGTGAGCAGGTGCCAGGTCGTGCTGAAAAATGAAATCTTCATCTCCATAAAGCATTTCAGCCGATGGAAGCATGAAGTGCTCCAAAATCTCCTGATAGCTAGCTGCATTGACCCTGCCCTTGATGAAACACAGTGGACCAACACCAGCAGCTGACATGGCACCCCACACCATCACTGACTGTGGGTACTTGACACTGGACTTCAGGCATTTTGGCATTTCCTTCTCCCCAGTCTTCCTCCAGACTCTGGCACCTTGATTTCCGAATGACATGCAAAATTTGCTTTCATCAGAAAAAAGTACTTGGGACCACTTAGCAACAGTCCAGTGCTGCTTCTCTGTAGCCCAGGTCAGGCGCCTCTGCCGCTGTTTATGGTTCAAAAGTGGCTTTACCTGGGGAATGCGGCACCTGTAGCCCATTTCCTGCACACGCCTGTGCACGGTGGCTCTGGATGTTTCCACACCAGACTCAGTCCACTGCTTCCTCAGGTTCCCCAAGGTCTGGAATCGGTCCTTCTCCACAATCTTCCTCAGGGTCCGGTCTCCTCTTCTCGTTGTACAGCGTTTTCTGCCACATTGTTTCCTTCCAACAGACTTACCATTGAGGTGCCTTGATACAGCACTCTGGGAACAGCCTATTTGTTGAGAAATTTCTTTTTGGGTCTTACCCTCTTGCTTGAGGGTGTCAATGATGGCCTTTTTGACATCTGTCAGGTCGCTAGTCTTACCCATGATGGGGGTTTTGAGTAATGAACCAGGCAGGGAGTTTATAAAAGCCTCAGGTATCTTTTGCATGTGTTTAGAGTTAATTAGTTGATTCAGAAGATTAGGGTAATAGGTCGTTTAGAGAACCTTTTCTTGATATGCTAATTTATTGAGACAGGTTTTTTGGGTTATCAGGAGTTGTATGCCAAAATCATCAGTATTAAAACAATAAAAGACCTGACAAATTTCAGTTGGTGGATAATGAATCTATAATATATGAAAGTTTAATTGTAATCATTACATTATGGTAAATAATGAAATTTAACACTATATGCTAATTTTTTGAGAAGGACCTGTATGAAACGACGAACAATCAGTTTGGCTGCATTTGGCTGGATCTGAGCACACAGTGTGTCTCTGAATACCTCAGAATTCATTCGGCTGCTTCTGTCCTGTGTCACATCATCAATAAACACTAGTGACCCAGTGCCACCGGCAGCCATGCATGCCCAAGCCATCACACTGCTTCCGCCGTGTTTTACAGATGATGTGGTATGCTTTGGATCATGAGCTGTACCACGCCTTTGCCATACTTTTCTCTTTCCATCATTCTGGTAGAGGTTGATCTTGGTTTAATCTGTCCAAAGAATGTTCTTCCAGAACTGTGCTGGCTTTTTTAGATGTTTTTTTAGCAATGTCCAGTCTAGCCTTTTTATTCTTGATGCTTCTGAGTGGCTTGCACCGTGCAGTGAACCCTCTGTATTTAATTTCATGCAGTCTTCTCTTTATGGTAGATTTGGATATTGATACGCCTACCTCCTGGAGAGTGTTGTTCACTTGGTTGGCTGTTGTGAAGGGGTTTCTCTTCACCATGGAGATTATTCTGCGATCATCCACCACTGTTGTCTTCCGTGAGTGCTCAGGTCTTTTTGCATTGATGAGTTCACCAGTGCTTTCTTTCTTTCTCAGGATGTACCAAACTGTAGATTTTGCCACTCCTAGTATTGTAGCAATTTCTCGGATGGGTTTTTTCTGTTTTCGCAGCTTAGGGATGGCTTGTTTCACCTGCATGGAGAGCTCCTTTGACCGCATGTTTACTTCACAGCAAAACCTTCCAAATGCAAGCACCACACCTCAAATCAACTCCAGGCCTTTTATCTGCTTAATTGAGAATGACATAATGAAGAGATTGCCCACACCTGTCCATGAAATAGCCTTGGAGTCAATTGTCCAATTACTTTTGGTGGCACATGTTAAGGAGCTGAAACTCCTAAACCCTTCATCCAATTTTAATGTGGATACCCTCAAATGAAAGCTGAATGTCTGAACTTCAACTGCATCTGAATTGTTTTGTTTAAAATTTATTGTGGTAATGTCTATAACCCAGATTAAAAAAATGTTGTCTCTGTCCAAATATATATGGACCTAACTGTAGATTTTCACATTACTGAAAAAAGAGATGGCAGTTCTTGCTCATAAGATTCTATGAAGAGGAGTTGAGTAAGGGGGAGCAGAATGTCTGTTCCTGCCTCTAGATCCTCCCTTCTCCATAGATCATTATGAGCAGCTGTGAGCAGGCTGGCAGATGCAGTGATATATAGGAGGCAGATCAAGGGTTAACAGGTTTTAATAAAACAGGGAGTTACTCCATGCAGAGAGAGAGGAAAAGTGTGAGGTAAAATGCAGGCAGAATAGGGAATACAGGGGTTTAATTAGAGGAAAATCAATGCAGGAATCACAAAGTCGTTCTCAAAGAAGTCACTTATCCATCGGGCATCTTCCTGTCAGAAACGGTCCCGGAGTAGATAATGGCGCCAACAGCCGTCGGCACGACGTGGATCCGGTGTGGTACTGAAGAAGGCAATGATACGTTCCCGGCTGGTGACGTTAAGTCTTTGAAACGTCCCGAGGAGTCCTCAGTAAAGAGACTTCGGTTGCCGGCAATGTATAGGCCACAGTCTTGTCAAAATTAAGCGAAGCTCGATGAATATGCACGGGGATTCAGGAAGCGGTACCCGATCCACGTCTCAGTCTCTGTCAGGCGGCACACACGCAGCACTGACCGTTATAGAGCGATTGGCATCTTGATGTCTGGGAGCCAACCTGCACGTGGCGGGCTTCTCGTCAGAGTCTCTGCGGTAGGTTTCTCTCACGGCCGAGCACGCATCTACGCTACTAACGGTCCCCAAAGCAGGACCTCTCACTCTCCTTAGCCGGGCGCTTCCCACCAACTCCGTCTGTTCCCGCGCGCTGTGCTGCCCCTGATCACTCTTAGCCACGCCCCCTATCAGCTCATGCAAAGATCGGATCGGTTGCAGCCCTGACAGTTCCAGACCCAGCACAAGAAAGGCGCCCTCTGCCCGGTTTCTCTTCTTACACAGCAACTACCATCTATCATCTCAGTAAAGTGAAAATCTGTATTCAGTGAGATTTTAGAGATTATGGCCATGATTTGAGAGTAAAAGATTAATTTAGAAGGTGGAAGAAGCAAACTTCTCTGATAAGATATATAACAAAGTTTCTTATCTTCAGTTTTACTATTGATGTATGAAAAAAAAAAAACGGTAGCGTATTTTTTCTTGGACAACCGTTATGCCTAATAGTTCTGTAAAATATTTTGTTTACATCGATATGGTGTGTAATATAAATGTATATGATGGTGTGATGTTTATTATATATATATATATGTTTGTGTCCAGGCAAGTCTTGGGGGACGAGTAAGAATGATTGTAACAGGAGCAGCACCCGCATCTCCCACAGTTCTGGGATTTTTACGTGCAGCCCTGGGCTGTCAGGTAAGTAAAGGGATTTTATGTTTGTTTTGCTGCAAAGGACACTGGTTAACTAGTGCATATCAGAACAATGGTACACCTGGCATCTAATAAACACTTACATCAAACATATTAATTATTAAGGGACAATTGCTGTCTAGCCTGCTTAACCCATGTATCTAATCTGTTTTGCTTACTTGCTAATTTTCTTTTTCCTCTTAAAACAGAAATCATTATTATGTGCTTTTAATTCTACAATTTGTGTATCTTATAGGGGATTTACACTCAGCAGTAGGCAGCATTCACACAGGCACTGGATTCTTGTGTCAAAACAATGTTTATTTCCAAAGGTTGCACAGCACCGATAAAACAAAACCATAAACACAAAATCCCTAGCCTTGTCCAGGCGCTGACTAAATAGACTCCGGCTACTCATACATGACTGAGTTAGTCCAGGCTTAGTCAAACAGCATATATTGTCTGTAGCAACCAGGGATACTTGCAGTTTAGTGCACGCGGCCTGTGCAGTCTCTTCTTAGAGAGTGATTCTGGATTGTCTCTCTCTTAAGCGCCAACACAGATACACTCTGGTCACCTTCCCCCAGCTGACTGACTAAGGTGAACAACTAGCCTGGTTATATATATTAATGCAGAGCACCTAACACTGTTCGATCAGCCGCTGTAGCTCTACGTTTGCGAGTTTGCCATCCTTACACGGGACTTCTACTGATTGCTAGTGCGGTTACTTGTTTCTTTGGACATTTCTAATATCAATAATTAATTATGCATACAACAGGTATATGAAGGATATGGACAGACAGAATGCACAGCTGGGTGCACATTCACGACACCTGGAGACTGGACCTCAGGTTGGACTCATTTTTTACATTTTTAATTTTAGTAAATTCAGAGGATTCAGCACACATGATTTACATCAATCAGCCAAACTACCTGCCTATTATTGTGTAGTCCTCATTGTGCCACTAAAACATTTCTGAGTCACTAACGCATGGACTACGCAAAATCTGTGTGGGGCATGTGCACACCTGCTGTTTCCATTGAGGTTTTTTACTTCTATGCAAGGCAAATTTATTTAAATCTTTAATTAATTTGTGCATGGAATATTGCCCCAGTCTATAAGTGGAAATGGAGTATCTGTAGAGTTGGACAACCAAATTGAAGAAGGTGGAAGTAGATGAAACCTGTTAGATTCAACGTCACAAACTGATGACGCCTAGTGACCTCCAGGGCCTAGATCGGGATTGAGTCTTGGAAATGTGGCATGCAACTTCGGAAAGAAGAGGACCAGTTGATGAGCAGAAGGGTGGCCAGAGAGGTGAGTATTATTTTTTTTCTTTAAATCAATACTCACCTCCCTCTCCGGTCCTCTTCTTTCCATCGTTGGGCACATTTCATCACTGACCACTTCACTATAGGCTAGAACTTCTGGCCGTGACCAGGCCAGAGCTTACTGCTCATAATAAGGTTGTGATGCCTGGATGCAGCCTGTAGTTCTGGTTTATAATGAAGAGGGCAAAGATGTTGTGCGTGACGGTGGAAAGAAAGAGTACCAGACAGCGGGCAGAGAGGTCAATAGTGAGGTGGGTAAATTATTTATTTTTGTAATATCCGACATTTGTAAGTCAGATGTTGGTCCATCAAAGACTCCTTCTAGTCTACTTCAGAAGCTTTCTATACCCAGAAGACAATGAGCTCTTTTCATTCCTTGGTAGTATCTTTTGTGTACAATGCTTATCAAATATTACTATTAATGCATAATAGACATTACTCAGGTGTATTGCAAGATATTTGACAAATTATCTTGTTTTTTACAATACTTGCGTGCCATTTGCAGGACATGTTGGTGCCCCACTACCGTGTAATTTTATCAAACTAGTTGATGTGGAGGACATGAATTACTTTGCTTCAAAAGGAGAAGGGGAGGTATGTACTATGTCTGAATTTACACTCCAGTTGCCACTGATTTAGCAATGTTTCGAATGAAAATCACAAAATATGCTATTTTCAGTATCGAAAATTACTTGCTGATTTTTTTTGTTGTTTGATATAAATGTGTATTAAATTATCCAGTTTTGAAGGATATTTACCAAACGAATAGTAAAAATACCCCTTTAGTGTATAGTTAAGGGAAACTACCCTTATAAATATTATGAAGTCATACATGAAAAGAATACGCACAACTGTTAAGGTTGTCATTACATTTTCAGCTGTCAATCTTTAAAGGAATATTCTCAGTAAGTTAAGGACTAGCATATGCCAGAGCGTAATATCCTCTTAGGGTCAGAACTCTGAGACACCCAATATTCTTGAGAATTTAAAGTGCTTCCCTGTGGCTTCAGCGCTTCATTATTCTGAAGTGACCTGGAGTGATAGGTACACTTTCAGTGTTATCAATACTTTAGGCTATCAATGTCTTTCTTTCAGATATGTGTAAAAGGACCCAACGTATTCAAAGGCTACCTTAAAGATAAAGAAAAGACAGCAGAGGCTTTAGATGAGGATGGCTGGCTTTACACTGGAGATATTGGAAGGTGGCTAACGGTAAGTAACTAATTTGCCAATGTTTAACAAACTAGAATTGATTCATACAGAGTTTAGCCTTCTTTTGGGGGCTATCCCTACATTTCCCATAAAAAGGCCCCCTGTACATTTGTGAAAGAACCTGAAAATTGAACACAACGGATTTTGCTGAACAGCAATTGTTCCGGCCCAGCCATATAAATCACCTGCAAATGTGAAGCTGTTGCCAGAAATCCTATTTCCAGGATCTGCGTCTTTACTACTGTTTTGTACTATCAAAATATCAGAGGAGGATAATTATTTTTGTAGGGAATGAATATAGTAACTGAAGAATGATTGTATATTTATAGCATTGTACAATACCGGAGAATCTTGCATCTGGTAAGTCACCTAGCAGAATATGTACTTAATAGCAAGGATTCCCAAAGGTGTCATTTACTGTGTAGCAAAGAAGTAGGTGGTCTTAAGGTGCATTTACACCGCACGATGTTGTAAGTGAAAATTCCCAGGAATATAGGACAGTTTGTTTCATGATAATAGTGCAGTCTAAAGAAGCCAAAGAGATCACCGTTCTCAGCATTGTTCTGAGTTCATGGATCACACACGTACCCATTATGTCCTAAGGTGCTATTCACATGTCCGTATTTTTACATGGACTGTGTGTCAGTGCCAAACACATGGAGAATGTCCATTTTTTTCCAGCAGCACGGATGACGGGGCTCATGGGTGGCATCAGTGTACAGTATATAGGAGAAGCTTTGTAATGTATTTATTTCTTTATGCATACTGGAAAAACACTGATGACAATGATGGTAAAAGCGGACACATGGATGACACACTGATGGAAAATACTGATGGAAAACACTGATGGCACCAGTACCGTTTTTTTCACGTACGTGTTTTGTACGGACGTGTTGAGGAGGCCTAAACAGGACCTGAGGTGCCGAGAAGGATGGCAGCCTGATTGCGTTGAATGACCTATTACAGATCGTTTTGTGCACATCTGAGGCACGGTCTGCCTGTGTAAGTAGGTTATGAACCAACTGCCAACCGGCAAATATGTTGCCGGTCGGTGGTTGTTTAAGGCTGCGTATCACGCAGTGAAAATGCATCCTTAGATTTTGGGTAGAAAAAAGGATACAATTTATATAACCTGGCACCAGAAGACTGTTGTTATCTTAACATCTTATATTTTCTCTTGAATTTAGAATGGTACACTAAAAATCATAGACCGAAAAAAACATATCTTTAAACTTGCACAAGGGGAGTACATTGCACCAGAGAAAATTGAAAACATTTATATACGCAGTGAGCCTGTGTCCCAAATATATGTTCATGGGGACAGTCTGCAGGTAAGCACATCTTCAGCAATATGTTTGTTGTGTTCAGCCTAAGGCCGGCGTCACACTAGCGAGTTTTACAGACATATGAGAGGCGCAAAAACTATGCATTGCACACTGACCAATGATTCTCTATGGGGCAGCTCCTATCTGCCGTATATTTCTCTGCCGTATTTTACAGGCGTAGAAAATCGCAGCATGCTGTATAGACTGTATTTATGTTTTCATGAATATTTGAGCCCATGGATCCATTGTATGTCCGTTTTGCAAGCCGGTGAGAAAATCACACTGTGCGGATGCCATACAGATTACATAAGGAGGTTTACATGCGCAGAATACACTGCCACACCCTGCCTACGGATGACATACGGATCACTATTTTGGGAACATTTCTGCGTATTACGCATGTAAAATACGGACCGTATTTCCCTACGCTGAGTGTGACCCCGGCCTAATGGAGGACACTGTGTGATAACTGACAATGCTATATATACTAATGAAGGATACAGCATGTAATAAAGGACAATGCTATATATACACTAATGAAGGATACAGCATGTAATAAAGGACAATGCTATATATACACTAATGAAGGATACAGCATGTAATAAAGGACAATGCTATATATACACTAATGAAGGATACAGCATGTAATAAAGGACAATGCTATATATACTAATGAAGGATACAGCATGTAATAAAGGACAATGCTATACATGCTAATGAAGGAAACAGCATGTAATAAAGGACAATGCTATATATGCTAATGAAGGAAACAGCAAGTAATAAAGGACAGTGCGATATATGCTAATGTAAGATACAGCATGTAATAAAGAACAATGGTAAAGATGCTAATGGAGGACTCTGTGCATAATAGGGCCTCTTTCAGGGTATGTGCACACGTTCAGGTTTTTTCGAAATAAAAACGCATTACAATCTGCAGACATATGCATCCTATCATTTAGAATGCATTCTGCAATTTTTGTGTACATGATGCGGTTCTTTTCCACAAAAAAATACATTGCGGTAAAAAAGCAGCATGTTCATTAATTTTGTGGATTTTCTGCGTTTTTCCTGCTATTCTATGCATATCGGGAAAAAAACGCACCAAAAACGCATCAAAAACGTGAAAAAAACGCATGCAGATTTCTGGCAGAAATATCCGGTTTTTGTCAGGAAATTTCTGCTAGAAAATCCTGACGTGTGCACCCTTAGACGTTTGATTTTCTGATATGAGCACTATCTGTGGTTTTCATGGAAAGCTCTCACACTTGTGATAGCCTACGGAATCATTCATACATCTGTGATTTTTTTGTGGACTGAGCGGTTTGCGGAATATCACAGAGACATGTTCAGTTTTGATCCGAGTGTCGGTCAAAATCAGCAATGCAAGTCAATGATTTCTTGCAAAAATTGGACTGCACTCTCATGACATTCGAGTGCTGTCCAATTTCCACTGACTGTCAGAAAGGAGAAGGTGGAGAAACTTTTTTTTTCTTCACAGATGAGAAAAACTGATAACACTCTGATCAAACTATGATCATACGCTGATCAAAATAAACGCTCCATTTTTCTCATACGTGATAAAGACGGAAGTCTGAATGAGTCCTAAGGGAGGACCATGTACTGAGAGGAGTACTTAGGAATTCAGCACACATGCATGGGGGGGCAGGATTAAACAAACCTCCGAACCCAGATTTTGCAGAGACCTGCCATGTTCTGTATATTTGCGCCATGTGTAACTAAACATCCCAGTATAACCTTAGGATAAGCTGAGAGCTGTTTCACAAATAAGAATGGTCATATAGCTCATACAGTGACTGCAGCATTCATTTATCAGGACTTTTCTGAGCAGAGTTTTGCTCATGGAGTGACTGTAAACTTTAATTCTTAAACCAGAGTGTCTTTAATATGCCACTGTGCCTATTAAAATACTATTAATATGCCACTGTGCACCATTAATAAAGTTAATATACCACTGTGCACCATTAATAAAGTTAATATACCACTCTGCTCCATTAATAAAATTATGAAGACGCTGTACCCCAAGAATTAAAGCTGCACTCCCTCATTCTAGTTTTAGACGTGCGCAGTATGGCCATTCTGCTGTTCTGTCGCTCTGTGCTGGACCTTATGGTGTCGCATACTTTTTAAAGCCTTTGCCATCATTGCTGCTGATGTTCCTATGATTCCTGGAAGATGAAAGAAGATGTTCCTGATCTTTCACTGATCCCTGATCTTTCCTAATCCACCCCAATACCACTCTTCCCCCTTTTCATTTCTTTTTTCCTCTCTCCCTCTCTCTAACACCCTCTTCATCTCCCCTTCTGCCACCGAGCACTTGATTGCTGATCATTACTTGATCACTTGATTTTTGGGAGGTTTTTTTTGTTCATGTGTCCTTCAGCCGCAAAGCGCTGTTCAGTGGCACAAATCACTGGTCGACACTTGTGCTCACTGTTTTCCAGGAATTTTTTTGTCCCTATCTGTGCCCCTCCCCCCTTTACACCACTTCAGCGTGTGCATCCTACAGCCACCAAGCCGCTGAACACTACTGATCGGCACCCAAACTAGATTTTGAGAAGTACTTTTTTCCTATTTTTTATCCCTTTTGCACCACATCTAGGCGTGCGTCCTACAGCCGTCGAGCACTGGTCGGAAAGTTATTTCCCTTCGGCTGTTGTTTTTTTGTGTGAAAAATGAATAAAATAATAATTTACACTAGTTGATAGGACTAGATTATGGACAGTAAAAAATATACTATAGTAATTGGCGTCTACTACAGTATGTTGTACTGAATTTAGTTAGGATTAGTGTCAGATAGTAAAGCAAAAAAAGAAGCAAAAAAATAGTTTAGATTAGTTGATTTGATTATATTAGAGACAGTAAAAATATACTGTACTAATTGGCGACTACAGTATTCTTTATTGAATTTAGTTAGAGTTCCTGTCAGATAGTGTGGAAAAAAAGAATCGCATCCATGTGGGCGTCCTACAGTCGTCAAATGCTGTTCAGTGACACACATCACTGATCAGCCTCCGGTTGTTGCTTTTTTTTCAATTAGATTAGTTGATAGGACTACATTAGGGAACAGTAAAAATATACTGTAGCAATCGGGAACTACTTTATTTAACGTAAACATTAAAAATACCTAATCCTAGTGAAACACAATAGATCTAGCCGTGCACCTAACCTAGCAGTATCCCTACGCTTGGCTGCTGTCCCTTCCTGTCAGTGGAGGTTGGCACCCTGATAGAAGCGATTTTTTTGGCACCCCCACTCAACGGTGGCTATCCCCAGCTAGCCCTATTAATTCTTATCAAGCTATAGGTGGGAAAACAATAAGCATTATAAAAGAAATGAAAAGAAAGCGCTAGGTAAAAAGAGAGTTATAATGCACAAAATACTTTACTTCCCCCATGCATAAATTCCTAATAACCAGACTATAGCTAAAAAATTGCACTTGCGTATGGCCATGAAGAATCCTATAATGTGTTGGCTATGATGGCCACTTCATAGATACTCACAACCTATATTCAATAGGACTTACCTATATGTGCTTTTTGTAACAACAGCAAATTCTTATGCCCGGTACATCCTTGGAAGACTGTTTTGCTCCTGCTCCACATTATACGTAATAAAGAATTGGGGACCCTAGCCTGGAACCCCCTCCTAAGCCTTATATCCTTCTAGGCGTCAATTATGACCTATATATCTATGGTATTTGATACTTCCCCACATCTTATATTAAATGGATACAAAAAACGGTCTTCTGTAGGATTGTCTGCAAAAAAATTTTCGTGGGTACTCCTTACAGTATGTCTATAGGGGGTCTTCTGTTACTCATTCTCTATTGTATATAGTGGGCCCATATATTAAGATTTAATACATACTAGTCAAGTTAAAGGGCAATATATCTAAGCACTATCTAATGACCAGTGGTATAGGCTTCAGACTCTGAATATCAAATGAGCATTCTTTTTCCCATCTGTATATTTATTTATCTGTTCCTTCAGTATCTATATCTATTTTTACTTTATTCTTACCCGTCATTTTGTACCCACGAAATGATTACGTTTGTACACTTATTTATATGTTGAAGTTGCTACCACTTTAAGATGAAGGACTATTTTTCTCTGGCTCCAGTGTATCCTGGCACATGCACGGTAACGTAACTATAGGGCAGCGACATATGTCTAGCATAGCGCGCACTCCATCTCTGGAAACAGGAAGTGCTGCGGCCATTATCATTTATGAGCGCGCCTCATAGCGTGCGTTCCAGGTTGGAGCGCATGCGAGGTGTCTCTTAGGTGAGTGATACGTTCTGGGCGCCTGCGCGCTCTGTGCATCTTTGGTAATAGGAAGTACGTCTGCTTCTACTCTGACATCACGTCCTCAGCGTGCATTCCAGGCTGGAGCGCAGAATATGACTGTAGATATCCGTTTCAATATGGTATGCATGCACGACTATAGATGATTCTAATTGGCCGTGCTGTGAGGGGACTAACACGGTTTCATGGACATTTGTTGATTAGCTAGTTCTGATTTATGGACTTTGTTTATCTTATACCTGGTGGTTTCTGGGAAAAAGGGGCGGTTTTCCATTGGCAGGCTGTGACTGGCCAATGGGGTCCATCTTTTAGTATTTAAACCGGCCTCATCTAGATCTAAACAGGTCTGTCCATCCATCGGGACACCTGCATCCATGGCATAACTGGTTCTACACCTTGCCTCCTGATGAACCGTATGACGGGGAAATGCATTGAGGCGATTGGCTGGAAGCTAAGTGTCCTTGGGCTAACACCCTTCTTTGCTTTCTTCTGAATAATCCATCAGTGCCTATAAAATTGCATATCGCTGAAAGTTTTTGATATCAGCTTTGATGGACTATTTATCAGTATTTGAACCAGGCTTTAAATGTTTGGTGATTTGACCTCCCCCTTGTTTATTCTCTATCTATTTTTTCTGGAGTCCTATTGAATATAGGTTGTGTGTATCTATGAAGTGGCCATCATAGCCAACACATTATAGGATTCTTCATGGCTATACGCAAGTGCAATTTTTTAGCTATAGTCTGGTTATTAGGAATTTATGCATGGGGGAAGTAAAGTATTTTGTGCATTATAACTCTCTTTTTACCTAGCGCTTTCTTTTCATTTCTTTTATAATGCTTATTGTTTTCCCACCTATAGCTTGATAGGAATTAATAGGGCTAGCTGGGGATAGCCACCGCTGAGTGGGGGCACCAAAAAATCGCTTCTATCAGGGTGCCAACCTCCACTGACAGGAAGGGACAGCAGCCAAGCGTAGGGATACTGCTAGGTTAGGTGCACGGCTAGATCTATTGTGTTTCACTGGGATTAGGTATTTTTTATGTTTACGTTAAATAAAATATTTTTTAAGGTGACTACATGTTACACAGTTGATTATTTTCCCTGACCTTATATTTTTGTGTTCGTATTAGCAATCGGGAACTACTGCAGTATTTCTTACTGAATATAGTAAGGGTTAGTGTCACATAGTTGTGGACACTTAGTAATTTTTATTTTACCAAACTTTTATATTTTCATTTTTTTTGTTTCTAGATTCTTTTCTTATTTTTTTATCCTCTAAATAACAAAGTTTACAAAAAATACACACATCTAAATAAAATCTGGTACACACACAAACACCGCATACGTGAAAGAATGTCACGCTCACCCCAATCATTGCATTGAGCGGAGGATATTGAGGGAGAGAATGCCACCTTCCTTTATATTTCACTCTCCTCCTATTCCTCAAGTGATATCACACAGATACCACAGAACAGAAACTGAACCAATGCCCACCGTTACTGACCAAGTATGAACCTCACCACCCAAAGATTATGAGCCACCGATTCCTGATTTTGTGGCACAATGAGGAATCAAACTTGACACCACCGGAGTCTCTCCTCTGAGGATTTTGTAAACCTCATGGTGGCCCAGATAAATTTGTACACCCAGCACTTTTTGGCACAAAACTGCCCTTTATGATTTTCTAACTGGACAAAGTAGAAATGAAAACGTTTTGGGGCCTTGTCTTTCACATGGTGTCAGTGAAGCCAGAACATAGGCAATATTGGAGTTTTGACGTTTTGTATAACACTCCTGTATTCCGAATGGCTATTGCCCTAAACAATTTGAGGCAATCCACAAATTTTTGCATTACAGTGATAAAGCACAATGTTCTCCCCGAGATGACTCCAACTTTGACCAACTTTCCAAAGTTCGGCCATTGATCACTTCAGCAACAAGTTTGTTGAGGTGTACTTCCCCCAAGGGGACATTTGTGTGGATAAATACCTAATATGTTTCAAGAGGCGGCTCAAATTCCTGCAATACCTGCCCAGTAAGAGGGCCAGATATGGAATTAAACCCTGCAAGCTGTGTGAGAGTACCTCAGGGTACACTCAGGTTTAGAGCTTATGAAGAGAAAGATACCCAGATTGAACACCCTGAATGTTCCCCTGTCCTGGGAATGAGAGGGATAATTGTGTGAGATTTGGTGCACCCACTGCTGTATCAAGGTTATCACCTCTTTGTAGATAACTTTTATACCAGCATCCCACTCTTCAAGTCCCTCTCTGCTCGAGCTACCGCTGCATGTGGTACTGTCCACAAAAGTGAGATAGGCCTCCCTAAGATGCTATTTGGGTAGCTGCTCATAAAGACTGAGATCAGAGCCCAAAGTTAAGACAACATGCTGGTGATCATGTACAAGGACAAATAATCCCAAGTCATATCGAACAAATGGTATCACTATAATGAAGTACAATATGTAATGAAAAAACAGAATCAGAATCAGTGGCATCTGTCTAAGAATTCAAGAGCTAAAACATAAAATTACACTGGTCAAAATTGGAAAATTTGGCCTGGTTAAGAATGTGAAAACAGGCTTGGATGTGAAGGGGTTAAGGATGGACGGCAGCAGTGCCAGAGTGTTAGCAGGGAGGCCACAGAGGAGGATATTGCAGTAGTTGAGGCGGGAGACCATGAGGGTATGCAATAACATTTTTGTTGATTTATGGTTGAGGAAAGGATGGATTCTGGAAATATTTTTGAGTTTTGAGCAGCAAGAGGAGGAAAGAGCTGGGATGTGTGGTTTGAAGGACAGGGCAGAGTCGAGTGTTACTCCAACGCAGATTTTCGGTACAGGAGAAAGCGTAATATAATTTATTGTGATAGATAGATTAGGTAAGGGAGTTAGGTAAGATGGAGGAAAGATGATGAGTTCTATTTTGTCCATGTTGAGCTTTAGGAAGCGTGATGAGGAGGAGGATATGGTTTATGGTTTATAGACACTCTGGGATTCTGGACAGCAGAGAGGTTGATCTGAGTATCTTCAGTCTATAGGTGGTACTGGAAGCCATAGGACTTTATGAGTTGTCCCAGGCCAAAGGTATAGAGTTAGTAGAGTAGGGTTCCCAGAACAGAACCTTGAGGGACAACAACAGAGAGAAAGAATGAGGGGGTTGTGTGGGAATGGGAGACACTAAATGTGAGGATTCAGAGGTACGTGGAGGTCCTGGAGAGGGCAAGGTCTTTGTGAGGCTGGATAGGGAGCATAGGGTCTAGTGTATGTCGGTCTGTGTGGGTGGCTGCAGAGGACCACCGAGTAAGACCAAAGAATGAAGCAAGGGTCAGGAGATTGGAGGCTGCAGGCTGGCAGGTGTCAGTGGGAATGTTGAAGATGCTCATGATGATGGTGGAAGTGTCAGCAAAAAGTGTAGAAGCCAGGTGAAGTGATCAATAGCGGCAGTGGCCTAGCTTGGGGTGCGGTATATGAAAGCCACTTGGATAGGCTAAGAGAAAAAGGTGAACGACTTAGAGCTCATTGCAGACAAAATGGGTATTCTAAAGCACTTGAGAGAAAAAGGGCGCAGCAGATGGTGGTCAAAGGAATGGGTTTTATACTGCATAGATTGAAGTGGTTTCTAGTAGGTTTGGGAGTGATAGAAGGGAGAATTAATGGGGATATCAGCCGTTGAGCTCCAGGGTTGGGGAATAAATCGCTAGCAGCGAAGAGAAGTAGAGACAAGGGCAGGGTGTGAGAAAAGGAGAGTGGCGTTCTTCTTTTGCGTTTTAGGAGAAGGGATTTGTGAAGGGAGTAGGTCTGCAGATGAGCTTAGATATGGAGGGTGACATAATTATTTGTTTGGACAGCGTTGGGGTTTGGGGATAGCGAAGTAGAGTAATAGTGGGACAAAAATTGTAAGGGCATAGGTAAGCATGGTGTAAGTGTATGAAGTTAAAAAGGTAAGCACAGTTAATAAACAGTGTAGCTCTTTCTGGATACTTCTATGACATTTCTATATATCTCTAACGTATGCGTAAAAGCTGCACTTAAAAGATGCACACAAAGACTTATTGTATCACTAAGTAGTAGAAATGATTGTTTCTCTATCACTGTACTTAATTCCTGCAGAACTTGAGAGTAAATACCATTAGGGACCTATGATTTGTAAAATTTATTGATTTTGAAGCAAGGGTTGAGCAGATGACATTTAACCCAAGAGCCATAACCTTTTTTATTTTTTCCATCAATATAGCCATATGAGGGCTTGTTTTTTTACGAGACAGGTTGTACTTTTGAATGAGACCATTCATTTTATCATGTGATGCACTGGCAGGAAGCAGGAAAAAAACCCAAGTGCGTTGACATTTAAAAAAAAAGTGATATTTTACAATTGTATATTTTTTTTAATTTACCATGTTCACTATACGATAAAACTGACCTGGCAACATGATTCTCCAGTTCAGTACAAGTACATAGATTCCAAACATTTTTTTTATTTAAGTGGAAATTTTTTTTTCTAACATTCGTAAAAAAAAGCAAAAAAACTTTATTATGTCAACATTTTCCAAGACCCATAACTTTTTCAGTTTTTGGAATATGGGGCTGTATGAGGGATTATTTTTTGTATCCTGAGCATTTTTATTGCTACCATTTTGGCATAGATAAGATGATTTAATTGCCTCTTATTGCATTTTGTTGCAATGTTGCAGCAGCCAAAAAAAATATTCTGGTGCTTTTATTCTTTTGTTCATTACACCGTTTACCAATCAGATTAATTTATTTTATATTTTAATAGATCAGACTTTTACTAACAAAGTGAAACCAAATGTGTATTTTTTTTAAAATTGTTTTATTTTTAATGGGGGCAAACAGTGGTGATTTGAACTTTTGTGTTTTAACTCATTTTTTATATTTGTCTTTTTTTATTTTTATTTTAAACTTTTTACTGTATTCAATAGTCCCCTCAGGGAGTACATAGAGAAAATCATGATCTCCTATGAGTGCCAGCAGCCCACAGAGAATATAATACAGTCCCCCATAGAATATAATGTAGCCCTCCAGAGAATGCAATACAGCCCACCTCCCCATAGAATATAATGTAGCCCCCCAGAGAATATAATACAGCCCCCCAGAGAATATAATATAGCCCCAGAGAATATAATACAGCCCCCCATAGAATATAATGTAGCCCCCAGAGAATATAATACAGTCCCCCATAGAATATGTTGCCCTCCAGAGAATGCAATACAGCCCACCTCCCCATAGACTATAATGTAGCCCCCCAGAGAATATAATACAGCCCCCATAGAATATAATGTAGCCTCTAGAGAATATAATATAGCCCCCCACAGAATATAATGTAGCCCCCAGAGAATATAATACAGCCCACCTCCCCATAGAATATAATGTAGCCCCATCAGAGTATGATGCAATCCTCCCCCATAGAATATAATACAGCCCCCCATAGAATGTAATACAGCCCCCCATAGAATATAATACAGCACCCCAAAGAATATAACACAGCACCCCAAAGAATGTGATACAGCCCCCCCATAGAATGTAATACAGCCCCCCATAGAATATAATACAGCACCACAAAGAATATAACACAGCACCCCAAAGAATGTGATACAGCCCCCCCATAGAATGTAATACAGTCCCCCATAGAATGTAATACAGCCCCCCATAGAATATAATACAGCCCCCCCCCCCCCCCCCCGAGATCGGCCCCACAGTCCAGCACTCATTGATAGATTAAAAAAAAACCACAAACAATCCTCACCTCTCCTCGTGCCATGCGCTGCTCCCAGCTCCAGTCTCAGCAGCTGCAGTCTGTCCACACAGCAGGTACGTGATGATGTGAAGTCATCACGCACCCGCAGTGTCAGAGGCAGAGGGGAATGATGGGAGCGGGAGCATCAGCTGTTGCTCTCTCCTCCATCATTGCATTGAACTGTACCGACATCATAGACACTGGTATGGTTGAATGCGTTGGCGCTGGCCGAGGGCAGTTAGCGCTGGCAGGGGGGAGTTTGCGCTGGCTGAGGGGGAGGTGACTGGCTGGAGGCCCCTGGTCAGTCTGCCACTAACACCGGCCCTGCCTCGGATGCAGGGACCTCTCTGACCCCATAAGTTGCGGCGACACTACTTCCTGAATGAATATGGAGGGACGCTCCTGATCCTGACCCTCCCCCCCTCCGAAAAGACATCAGATTTCCTGGATTGTCTAACGGAGGGGAGGGAAGGTTGAAAAGAAATAAAAAGTTCTTCCCTGTCTTGCTGCTGCCCCCCTGCAGCCCGGCGCCCTAGACACATGCCCTCCAGTGCCTAGTGGCAAATGCGGCCCTGCTCATAGCCCCTCTAATACACATGTTACCATAGGAAAAGTGAAAACTTATGAGACCCCCAACTTGAAGAGCCTTCCCTCTTATTGGATCCTTTCCTTGTGAAAGATAATTTTACTTTAATTATTTTCAAAAACCTATTTTCTTTGCTGGACCTCCAAGTTTCTGCTCCCCAACATTTATCAAAGTAGTCAAAGTCCCCCTTAATAATTGCTTCTCACTGATTTGGTGCCTCACCTATTTTCTTTAAGATGATATGGTCTGCTTCTTCCTTTATACCTATACCTATATCTATTAATTGACCTCTCACTCACTCGACTTTCCCCTCTCCAGTCCATCCTAAATGCAGCAGCCAGGGTCATCCATCTGGCTAATCGGTACTCAGACATGTCCGCTCTGTGCCAGTCATCACACTGGCTGCCCACTCATTATAGGATCCAATTCAAACTGCTTGTTCTCACCTACAAACTTCTCTACAGTGTGGCCGCCCCCTACATCTCTTCCCTCATTTCTGTGTATTGGCCTACCCGATCGTTATGCTCTGCAAGTGACCACCCACTCCCAGCTCCAAGACTTCTCCCGTGTTGCACCTATTCACTGGAATGCTCTACCCCAAGAAATTAGGACTATCCACAACTTACATAGTTTTAGGCTCTCCCTAAAAACATATCTGTTCAGAGCGGCCTATCACGTTCCCTAATCAAAGTACTTTCGTGTGTGTAGCCAATTCACTATCTATCTTAAAATAACCATCCATCAAACTGCACCACAGTCAACAGCACCACAAATGCTGGCTGGTGACTACCTCATGCAGCCTTTATCTATCCTCCACTCCATCAAAATGGTTGGACCATTATTGTAAATGAGCACCTGTACTTTGTGTCTCCCCCCACCTCATTGTAGACTGTAAGTACTTACGAGAAGGGTCACCTTATTTTGCTTTAAATATTGTGTTACTTATGACTTGTATATGAACTGCTAAACTGTAAAGTGCTGCAAAATTTGTTGGCGCTATATACAGTTGTGCTCTTAAGTTTACATACTTCGGCAGAATTTTTGCTTTCTTGGCCTTTTTTCAGAAAATATGAATAACACTAAAACTTTTCCTCCACTCATGGTTAGTGGTTGAGTAAAGCCATTTATTGTCAAACTGCTGTGTTTTCTCTTTTTAAATCATAATGACAACTCAGAACATCCAAATAACCCTTATTAAAAGTTCACATACCCTGGTGATTTTGGCCTGATAACATGCAGACGTTGACACAAATGAGTTTGAATTGCTACTAAAGGTAACAACATCCTCACCTGTGACCTGTTTGCTTGTAAGCAATGTGTGTGCATAAAAGCTGAGTGAGTTTCTGGGAACCAGACAGACTCTTGCATCTTTCATCCAGCCACTGACGTTTCTGGATTGTGAGCCATGGGGAAAGCAAACGAATTGTCAACAGATCTACGGTAAAAGGTAGTTGAACTGTATAAAACAGGAAAGGGATACAAAAAGATATCCAAGGAACTGATAATGCCAGTCAGCAGCGTTCAAACTGTGATTAACAAATGGAAAATCAGGGGCCCTGTAAGAACAAAACCGTGGTCAGGTAGACCAACAAAAATTTTGTACACAACTGCCAGGAAAATTGTTTGAGATGCAAATAAAAACCCACAAATAACATCAGCTGAAATACTGGAATCTCTGAAAACTAGCGGTGTGGTTGTTTCAAGATGAACAATAAGGAGACACTTGAAGAAAAATGGGCTGCATAGTCGAGTCGCCAAAAGAAAGCCATTACTGCACAAATGCCACAAAGTATCTCGCTTAGAATGTGTAAAACAGCACAGAGACAAGCCTCAAAACTTCTGGAACAAGGTAATTTGGAGTGATGAGGCCAAAATTGAAGTTTTTGGCCACAACCATAAACGTTACATTTGGAGAGCGGTCAACAAGGCCTGTGATGAAAGGAACACCATTCCTACTGTAAAGCACGGAGGTGGATCGCTGATGTTTTGGGAATGTGTGAGCTGCAAAGCCATTCAAACTCATATGTGTTAACGTCTGTGCATGTTATCAGGCCAAAATCACCAGGGTATGTGAACTTTAATAAGGGTCATTTGGTTGTTTTGGGTTGTCATTATAATTTAAAAAGAGAAAACACAGTAATTTGACAATAAATGGCTTCACATAAAGACTAACCATGAGTAGAGAAAAAGTTTTGGTATTATCATTCATATTCTCTGAAAAAAGGCCAAAAAAAGAAAACATTCTGCCGGGGTATGTAAACTTTCAGCACAACTGTAAATAAAGATTATTATTATTACTAGATGGCAGCCCGATTCTAAAGAATTGGGAGTCTAGAATCCATATATACTTTATTTATTCAAATGTAAGAATAATACAATTAATAAATAATAGTAAGAAAGAACAAAAATAATAGGCAGTATATGGAGAAAACACCAAACAAAAGTTCAAAATTGGTGTGAAAATGTTACTGAACCACTTCACAACTAAATATATATAGTTTTGGTAAATGGTATTATCATTTTTTTGACGAAATTCGGCAGGAGCTTGAAGAGCAACGTCACTGGGCCCGCCTCCACGCAGTAGAAACTTGCTGTGAGGTAAAAATTCAAAAATCAAACCAAAATGGCGGGCGGAGTGTGTCACAGTACGGCACGTTTCTGATTGGTCGCTCGCAGCAGGCGGCAACCAATCAGACACTGGACACTGTTGACGTCACTTATCTCCGGACATTAGCTCCGGACATTAGCTCCGGACATTAGCTCCGGACAAAGCCACGGAAGTTGGCACAAATTGCAGGAAGTAGTATTCTAGGCAATTATATATTAGATACTTGGAGACTTAAAGGGAACCTGTCACCTGAATTTGGCGGGACTGGTTTTGGGTCATATGGGCGGAGTTTTCGGGTGTTTGATTCACCCTTTCCTTACCCGCTGGCTGCATGCTGGCTGCAATATTGGATTGAAGTTCATTCTCTGTCCTCCATAGTACACGCCTGCACAAGGCAAGATTGCTTTGCGCAGGCGTGTACTATGGAGGACAGAGAATGAACTTCAATCCAATATTGCAGCCAGCATGCAGCCAGCGGGTAAGGAAAGGGTGACTCAAACACCTGAAAACTCTGCCCATATGACCCAAAACTAGTCCCGCCAAATTCAGGTGACAGAGTCCCTTTAAATAAAATCATAAATGTTGTTGATAAAACATCTGTTAGTAGTGAACATTCACTATACATATTTCGCTATAATTCACTACATCTTTATTTCTTGTCTTTGTATTACCGGTAACTGTTCTAACCTCTCCCCCATTCCATACCACTGTCATAACTAAGGCCCATGTCACTATCTACATAACATCCTCTTGTACGGTAATTACCCCATGGTTTCTCTGGCCTAAAGAACCAAGATAAGTCTCTGCCTACAGTCCCGCCCCGGGGCACAAGCATCACAACTGAAAACTTCTAACACTGATTACACAAGAACAAAAATACGGATTTCTTCACCCAAATATCATTTTAATCAGTGTAACAGTGGCAACATGACAATGCCTGTAGTTTACTTAGCAAAATCCTGCTGACAGGTTTGTTTTAAGCTTAAACCCTAAACCCATTTTAATTCCAGCTACTTCTTACCTCTAACTTCGTCATTGGTGTCAATATGCACCATGAATGCTGGGTCCTCATCAGTTCATCAAAGTAATCCGTCAACCCAATCCGCAATGTATCGAACTTGAGTGCCAGGAACACAACACATCTTCAACTATCCCAGTCTTTGTGTTAGATTACCCTTTCTGTTCCTATAATAATTGAATCACGACTGCCAGCACCCGTCTGGCCTGCCCTTTACTCCTATTCTCCTCACCACTAGAGCAGACATTTTACCGGCATTCAGAGGGCACATCTTGCTTCAGTTGTGCTACCCTTGTACTGCCACCCCACTCCATCTGCCAACTTGACAAACCAGTTGATGTGTGCCAGATTAGGACTGGCCTTACACTCTTCCTTCTAACTCGCCTTCTGTCTCCCAGCTAGCTCCCTGATTGTCTTGATCTTCCATGCTACCATCATCCCCTACATCTACCCCAGCAAGCACCTGTTCAGTGAGTGGCAAACTCTTTTCCATTTTGTCAGTGGATCTCAGTGTTGCAAGCTGCTCATTAAGATCCAGTACCTGGGCTTCCAAATGTACAGCTGGTCAAGGATTGTACATACAGTACAACATGATGATGATTAGCAATCATGGAGCACATTTTACAAATGGGGATGGATTGCACAAACACAGGAATAAGTACAGATCAAAAAATCAGTCAATAAGATCAAGTTACTTCCTTCCAAAGTCCCTAAATCCAAAATAACTAAAACTGAAGTCAAATTTTTTTCTATAAAACTGAAGTCATACTCATAAGACAAAACACAATTTAGAGCAAAACACTCACAAACTAATTCACTTGCTTTTTCAGATGCTTTTAAAAATGCTTTCTTGTTCTTAGCTGCAATACAACTAGCAACTAACTGCAATGTTTGCAATATGTATTTTCTCTTCCATTTCCATTACCTGGGTTGTCACTTCTTTAATTAGGAGTGGTATTCAGCAAAAGCAATGTATGATTCCCTGTTGCCCATTATTGGGCAACAGTTTATGATGTTCTGTTGCCTGTTGTCCATATAGAAACTATGCTAAACCTCAGTCTACCTGGCATTGAAAAGATTTTTTTGGACCCACCAGATGCTAGCTGAAAATGTGACCTGATTGCACCAAACAATATTTTAAGCTACCGCATCAATTAAACTTGGTATGGGGGACAAAATTGATTAGTATGGTTCTCAATGTTAAAAATGACTTATTCCTTAAAAGGTTGTAAGTAACTTACCGTAAATGTATTCTCTGATTTTTTACCTCATTAGGCCTTTTTAGTTGGCATTGTTGTTCCAGATGCCGAAGTGATGCCAGGATGGGCAAGGAAGAAGGGTTTTGAAGGAACATTTGTGGAACTATGCAATAATTTGGTATGAAATCAGCACATACAAAATAATAAATGTTACCAGTACTAAAGAAAAAAAGCAAGATAAATTTGTGTATTGGTCCAAAAATACAAACAGATAAAAACAAATTACGGTAATCATTTACTAGGAATATGTCGTCCTGTTATAGAAAAGGAGTCTAGCACAGCTGCGTTTTTTTTTTTTTTTTTATAAAACTGTGTCTTTTATTCTATAGGTCCAGAGACATGTGCAAAACACTTGGCTGATATGTTCATGTTTTGAGCTAACAGATCTTAGATAAAGCCACATACAACAATACGTTTTTAGACCTTAATTATAATCTGAATTGCAGCATTAATTACTTAAATGAGACTAAATGGCTGCTTTAATATAAATTTCTATAAGACATACAGCAATATTCAGATGATACATCTAATCCTAATAGAACACAAACATAGTAATACAAAGCTACATCAGACTGTTGATGTAACATCTGTCTGAGGCCATAGCCACAAAAAGGCTACATCGGACATACTGGGCACAAGCCACTCTGACTGGCAGACTCCAGAGAAACCCTGACACCATTTTACGACTATACAGGGATCTAAGCTCACAATGGGGTCCAGTGCTAACTACGGAGGGGCTGCTATCCAGAGGTGCGCAGGAATGGTTGCCAAGCAGGGTCAAAGCTGAGAATTTGCATGAAGGACAAAATCAGGATCCGTAAGAAAAGTCAGAATACATAAGCCGAGGTCAAAACAAGGAGCAATGAAACAAGGAGTTAAACATCCAGGACTGAACCAAAGAAGAAAAAGACTGTATCTGGCAGCTTCCGGCAGTAAGCTAGAAGCTTTAGTAGGGTGTGATTAGTGATGAGCGAGTATACTCGTTGCTCTGGTTTTCTCGAGCACGCTCGGGTGTCCTCCGAATATTTATTATGACTGCTCGGAGATTTCGTTTTCATTGCGGCAACTGAATGATTTACAGCTACTAGCCTGTTGATTACACGTGTGGATTCCCTAGCAACCAGGCAACCCCCACATGTACTCAGCCTGGCTAGTAGCTGTAAATCATTCAGCTGCCGCGATGAAAACAAAATCTCCGAGCAGTCATAAATACTCGGAGGTCACCCGAGCGTGCTCAGGAAAACCCGAGCAACGAGTACACTCGCTCATCACTAGGTGTGATGCTTTCCAATTGGCTGGAGCAGTGACCTGACAGCATACACACCCATACTGCTAAACTGGATGGCAATACGATCCCAGCCACCCAAATCTAGGTAGCCAGACAGATCCTGTGCCATCCAGAGCTTCTGGTTCCAACGTTTCTTCTAACACCAGAACCGCCAGCAGAATGAATATGGCTTTACCTGCAGGTCCTGGTGGAGATTTGATAGTTGAGATATATTAGCACATTGTTAATAGTTTAGAATAATATAGCATAGAATAAGACATTAATAGTGGTATGAATTAAGGATGAACTGAAAGCAATTCTAAAAGAATTTGCATTTATAATAATCAGACATTTATAATTATAACTAGACAGCCAATATATTCCCCCATCTCCAATTAAATACTTTTCTATATCATTAAAGGACACTTGCATAATGTTTATTATATAACGTTATTGGAGCTTTACAGGCTTACTTGCATGAACCCTCACAGTTACTCTACGCCAGAGGTCCCCAACTCCAGTCCTCAAGGCCCACCAACAGGTCATGTTTTCAGGATTTCCTTTGCATTGCACAGGTGATGCAATTATTACCTGGGCAAGACTAAGGAAATCCTGAAAACATGACATGTTGGTGGGCCTTGAGGACTGGAGTTGGGGACCCCTGCTCTACGCCACAGTGCACAACATGCACACTCCCAGGACCCCGCCCACCCAAGCAACTACCTCACAACTTGCACATATGTGACCATCCACCTACTAGCCTCTTCTCACCCCTAAAAAGGGAACCTGTCAGCAGGATTGTGCTGGGTAACATACTACCACTGTCAGGTTGGCGCTGTTATACTGATTGAAATGATCCCTTGTTTGATGAAATCCGTCTAGTGGTGGTTGTTTAATCTTTATTTGCAGTTTTCATTTAATGAGATTCTCGTGCTCTGGGGCGGGCCTGTGGGAGGGTCTTTATGTGGTGCTCTGGTTATGACAGGTCACTGATCCCTCAGTGACATGCCCCCTATTTTACATACTGTATATCTTATTGTTTTGAAAAAAAAAATTGCATTCATCATGCAGGCGCCGGCGGATGGATGCTACTGAGCAGGTGCCGCCAGTGCCATCTTGGTGGAGACAATTTTTTTCTTCCACTGGCAAAATGGTGCCGGCGGTGGCGCTTGCACAGTAGCATCTATCACGTTACGAAATTATGCTACAGAACAAGCGTGGCCAGCGCCATTTTGAGGAAATTTTTTCTTTCTCAAGAAAATTAGATAACTAAATAAAATGAATATATGGATATTATAGATCCGAGCATGCTATAGCACAGGCGCCGCCGTCGGTGCCTGCATGTTGAATGTAATTTTTTTTCGGGGCGGCATGTGGGCAGGTCTTTCCTTGGTTTCTCTGGCTTAGAGCAGGAAGGTAAGACTCTGCTTACAGTCCCGCCCCGGAGCTCGGGCATCTCATTAACTGAAAACTTCTAACACTGATTACACAAGAACTACAAGATGGACTTCTTCACCCCAGGTTATCAGTTTAACATTACCAACCTGACAATGACTGTAGTTTACTTAGCAAAAACCTGCTGACAGGTTCACTTTAAAGACTTTTCTTTTAAAATGTATTAATATATTGATTTATTTTTTTAGGAACTTAAAAAAGCAATAATGGCTGATATGGTGAGACTTGGAAAAGAGAGTGGGCTCCATTCCTTTGAGCAGGTAAGAAATGTTATCGTGGAGCTTAGGGAGTCATCAATGTTGCGTTCCTTACATGTTGGTGATACTAGTCTGATTGATTGCAATGTGGTATTCAAAATATTATTAAAGGTGATGTCCAAAGGAGATTTTTTTTTTCGAAAGAACTTACACTGGTATGAAAAAAAATAGAAGTCATTCTCAATTATCATTAGCAGCTCTCTTTTTGTGGCTTACTCAGTCCCTACTGGTCTGTATCTCTTGGTAGGGTCTCGATGAACACAAAATGACATAACTGTAGAAAAAAGACATGGACCGCACATCCAAAACTCTTTGATCTACTGTCGCGAGGCTAAAATTTACAAAACTGAACATGAGGTTCTTAGTTTAACATTCTGATCAGACTGTAAAGCCCACTGTCACGTCACAGTGAACCTCTCAGTGGGTCACCAACCTAACAGGTGTGGAGGCTGTGCCATGGGGGTTTTGCCATGCAGCATGGGTGCTGTGGGTCACTCTCACTGCTAATGCGCTGTCGCTGCGATGGTGGTCGGTGCATGGCACCAGACTTTTTCAGCTATGAAACCATTGGGATGTTCACCGTGATGTGGCAGTGGGCTTCATAAAGTCTGATTAGAATATTAAACTAAGAACTTCGTGTTCAGTTTTGTAAATTTTTGCACAGCAGTATTAGATTAATGTATGATTTTTGGATTTGTGGCCCATGTCTTTTTTTCTACAGTTATGACACACAAAATGACCACTTTGACATTCAACGGCCACAGTGATTATCCACTTTAGCCAGTGATTGGATGAGCATATATTTACTGCCATTTCCTTAGTGTGTTGAGACCGGCCTTGGAAGAGGAGACCAGAGTAGACCTCTTTGATATTAAGTTTTTCTTTTTTTGTGGTGTACCTTATACAGAAACTTGAGTCTCATAAAATTCGGTGTAACGTTCTGGCTTCATACAATTCTGTGTGTATGTGTCTACATTGATTTAGTCACTAGTTTGGATCGATACCAGCTGGGGTGTAACTATAGCAGGTGTGAGGGTTGCCGGTGTACCCAGGCCCTAGAGTCTAAGTTGGCCCCAAAAGTCCCCTTTGTCCAAATAAGAAGCCCTGTACTATTAAAGGATTTGTTAGAGGTTTTACACTGGGGCCCGTGAACTTCAAGCTACACAATTCAATAAAATGGGCCGTGATTCATCATTGTCTTTGCGCCTTTTTTCTGGCGTAAAAATGGCTCTAAAAATATTGACTTTTTTATTCATTATTTAATTTGCGCATTTTACTTTACTTTGCTTGGTTTGGTCTTTTCAGATAATTTTTAACCTAATTCATCATTTGTGACTTTTCGAAGTGTGGTAATATTTTTGCACAGTTGTACTCCAGTACTCTAGTAAAGTACAAAATCTGTCTAACTCTATTTTTGTACAGTAAAAAGCCTAATCTGCGACATTTTAAAGGATCGTATGACATTTAGATCTAAAAGGGCACAAAAAGGTAAAAGATGAAAAAAAGCATTATTGATTTTGCACAAAATGCATTAACCTCCCTGTGCCATTTTAAAGAATTTGGCATAAAAAACAGCAGCGACTATCACAACATGGAAAAGAACTCACTCTAAAAAAAAGTTTGCCCACTGACAAAGACATGAACAGTCTATAATTTTAAGGGTAGGCTAATTTTAACATTGAGAGATAGAATATCAAAAATAAAATCCAGAAAATCACATCGTATACATTATATAAAAATAAATTTATTTGCATTTTGCAGTGAGAAATAAGTATTTGATCCCTCTGGCAAACAAGACTTAATACTTGGTGGCAAAAATGCTAATACATTTATACAAGGTGATTTTCTGGATTTTATTTTTGATATTCTATCTCTTAATGTTAAAATTTACCCTACCCTTAACCCCTTTACCCCCAAGGGTGGTTTGCACGTTAATGACCGGGCCAATTTTTACAATTCTGACCACTGTCCCTTTGTGAGGTTATAACTCTGGAACGCTTCAACGGATCCCAGTGATTCTGACATTGTTTTCTCATGACATATTGTACTTCATGACAATGGTAACATTTCTTTGCTAGTACCTGCGTTTATTTGTGAAAAAAACGGAAATTTGGCGAAAATTATTAAAATTTCGCAATTTTCCAACTTTGAATTTTTATGCAATTAAATCACAGAGATATGTCACACAAAATACTTAATAAGTAACATTTCCCACATGTCTACTTTACATCAGCACAATTTTGGAACCAAAATTTTTTTTTGTTAGGGAGTTATAAGGGTGAAAAGTTGACCAGCAATTTTTCATTTCTACAACACCATTTTTTTTTAGGGACCACATCTCATTTGAAGTCATTTTGAGGAGTCTATATGATAGAAAATACCCAAGTGTGACACCATTCTAAAAACTACACCCCTCAAGGTGCTCAAAACCATATTCAAGAAGTTTATTAACCCTTCTGGTGCTTCACAGGAATTTTTTGAATGTTTAAATAAAAATGAACATTTAACTTTTTTTCACAAAAAAATTAATTCAGCTCCAATTTGTTTTATTTTACCAAGGGTAACAGGAGAAAATGGACCCCAAACATTGTTGTACAATTTGTCCAGAGTACGCCAATACCTCACATGTGGGGGTAAACCACTGTTTGGGCGCATGGCAGAGCTCGGAAGCTAAGGAGCGCCATTTGACTTTTCAATGCAAAATTGACAGGAATTGAGATGGGACGCCATGTTTAGTTTGGAGAGCCCCTGATGTGCCTAAACATTGAAACCCCCCACAAGTCAAAGGCGTAGCTAGAGCTTTTGCCGCCCGGGGCTGTTCCCGAGCTTGGCGCCCCCCCCCCCCCCGAGCAGGAATAAGACCTCAGATGGAGAAGTTAAATTGTTTTGCCGGTGAATGTTACCATCACATGATCGGGACTGCAAAAAAAAAACAAGTTCTGCTTACCTGACCGCGCTCCTGCTCTTTCCACGCAGCTGAAACGTGCACTCGCCGGCGACTGACAATGATGTCAGACGCCGGCGACATGCACACCTGGACTGACGTCAGCTGCCAGCCTCAGATTGGCTGGCGGCTGTTAACTATTGACGTGCGGGCGTGGGCCCGCACGTCAATAGCGTTAAACAGCTGCAGCGCCGGCCCAGTGACCCACCCCCAGGGCTGGCTCCAGGTTTTTGAGGGCCCCGGGCAAAAGAGTCTCAGTGGGTCCCCCCTTTAACACATACCACGATTCATGATGCCCAGATACGGCAGAGAAATCTAGGTATTGTACAATGCCAGATTTCACTTCTAACATGAGTGACAGCTATTGTAAATTCTACAGTGTATATATACAGGATAGGAGGAGTGGTACTGTGCATTGTATATATACAGGACAGGAGGAGAGGTACTGTGCAGGGTATATATACAGGATAGGAGGAGAGGTACTGTGCAGTGTATATATACAGGAGGAGCGGTACTGTGCAGTGTATATATACAGGATAGGAGGAGAGGTACTGTGCAGTGTATATATACAGGAGGAGTGGTACTGTGCAGTGTATATATACAGGAGGAGTGGTACTGTGCAGTGTATATATACAGGAGGAGTGGTACTGTGCAGTGTATATATACAGGGGCAGTGGTCCTGTGCAGTGTATATATACAGGGCAGTGGTACTGTGCAGTGTATATATATACAGGAGGAGTGGTACTGTGCAGGGTATATATACAGGAGGAGTGGTACTGTGCAGGGTATATATACAGGAGGAGTGGTACTGTGCAGTGTATATATACAGGGGCAGTGGTCCTGTGCAGTGTATATATACAGGGGCAGTGGTCCTGTGCAGTGTATATATACAGGGCAGTGGTACTGTGCAGTGTATATATACAGGAGGAGTGGTACTGTGCAGGGTATATATACAGGAGGAGTGGTACTGTGCAGGGTATATATACAGGACAGTGGTACTGTGCAGTGTTTATATACAGGGCAGTGGTACTGTGCAGTGTATATATACAGGACAGTGGTACTGTGCAGTGTATATATACAAGGCAGTGGTACTGTGCAGTGTATATATACAGGGCAGTGGTCCTGTGCAGTGTATATATACAGGGCAGTGGTCCTGTGCAGTGTATATATACAGGGCAGTGGTCCTGTGCAGTGTATATATACAGGGCAGTGGTACAGTGCAATGTATATATACAGGGCAGTGGTACTGTGCAGTGTATATATACAGGGGCAGTGGTCCTGTGCAGTGTATATATACAGGGCAGTGGTACTGTGCAGTGTATATATACAGGGCAGTGGTCCTGTGCAGTGTATATATACAAGGCAGTGGTACTGTGCAGTGTATATATACAGGGCAGTGGTCCTGTGCAGTGTATATATACAGGGCAGTGGTTCTGTGCAGTGTATATATACAGGGCAGTGGTACAGTGCAATGTATATATACAGGGCAGTGGTACTGTGCAGTGTATATATACAGGGGCAGTGGTCCTGTGCAGTGTATATATACAGGGCAGTGGTACTGTGCAGTGTATATATACAGGGGCAGTGGTCATGTGCAGTGTATATATACAGGGCAGTGGTACTGTGCAGTGTATATATACAGGGGCAGTGGTCCTGTGCAGTGTATATATACAGGGGCAGTGGTACTGTGCAGTGTATATATACAGGGGCAGTGGTCCTGTGCAGTGTATATATACAGGGGCAGTGGTACTGTGCAGTGTATATATACAGGGCAGTGGTCCTGTGCAGGGTATATATACAGGAGGAGTGGTACTGTGCAGGGTATATATACAGGACAGTGGTACTGTGCAGTGTTTATATACAGGAGGAGTGGTACTGTGCAGGGTATATATACAGGAGGAGTGGTACTGTGCAGGGTATATATACAGGACAGTGGTACTGTGCAGTGTTTATATACAGGGCAGTGGTACTGTGCAGTGTATATATACAGGACAGTGGTACTGTGCAGTGTATATATACAAGGCAGTGGTACTGTGCAGTGTATATATACAGGGCAGTGGTCCTGTGCAGTGTATATATACAGGGCAGTGGTCCTGTGCAGTGTATATATACAGGGCAGTGGTACAGTGCAGTGTATATATACAGGGCAGTGGTACTGTGCAGTGTATATATACAGGGGCAGTGGTACTGTGCAGTGTATATATACAGGGGCAATGGTCCTGTGCAGTGTATATATACAGGGGCAGTGGTCCTGTGCAGTGTATATATACAGGGGCAGTGGTACTGTGCAGTGTATATATACAGGGGCAATGGTCCTGTGCAGTGTATATATACAGGGGCAGTGGTCCTGTGCAGTGTATATATACAGGGCAGTGGTACTGTGCAGTGTATATATACAGGAGGAGTGGTACTGTGCAGGGTATATATACAGGAGGAGTGGTACTGTGCAGGGTATATATACAGGACAGTGGTACTGTGCAGTGTTTATATACAGGGCAGTGGTACTGTGCAGTGTATATATACAGGACAGTGGTACTGTGCAGTGTATATATACAAGGCAGTGGTCCTGTGCAGTGTATATATACAGGGCAGTGGTCCTGTGCAGTGTATATATACAGGGCAGTGGTCCTGTGCAGTGTATATATACAGGGCAGTGGTACAGTGCAGTGTATATATACAGGGCAGTGGTACTGTGCAGTGTATATATACAGGGGCAGTGGTCCTGTGCAGTGTATATATACAGGGGCAGTGGTCATGTGCAGTGTATATATACAGGGGCAGTGGTACTGTGCAGTGTATATATACAGGGGCAGTGGTCCTGTGCAGTGTATATATACAGGGGCAGTGGTACTGTGCAGTGTATATATACAGGGCAGTGGTACTGTGCAGTGTATATATACAGGGGCAGTGGTCCTGTGCAGTGTATATATACAGGGCAGTGGTCCTGTGCAGTGTATATATACAGGGCAGTGGTCCTGTGCAGTGTATATATACAGGGCAGTGGTACAGTGCAGTGTATATATACAGGAGGAGTGGTACTGTGCAGTGTATATATACAGGGGCAGTGGTCCTGTGCAGTGTATATATACAGGGGCAGTGGTCCTGTGCAGTGTATATATACAGGGGCAGTGGTACTGTGCAGTGTATATATACAGGGCAGTGGTCCTGTGCAGTGTATATATACAGGGCAGTGGTACTGTGCAGTGTATATATACAGGGCAGTGGTCCTGTGCAGTGTATATATACAGGGCAGTGGTACAGTGCAGTGTATATATACAGGAGGAGTGGTACTGTGCAGTGTATATATACAGGGGCAGTGGTCCTGTGCAGTGTATATATACAGGGGCAGTGGTCCTGTGCAGTGTATATATACAGGGGCAGTGGTACTGTGCAGTGTATATATACAGGGCAGTGGTCCTGTGCAGTGTATATATACAGGGCAGTGGTACTGTGCAGTGTATATATACAGGGGCAGTGGTCCTGTGCAGTGTATATATATACAGGGCAGTGGTACTGTGCAGTGTATATATACAGGGGCAGTGGTCCTGTGCAGTGTATATATACAGGGCAGTGGTACTGTGCAGTGTATATATACAGGGCAGTGGTACTGTGCAGTGTATATATACAGGGCAGTGGTACTGTGCAGTGTATATATACAGGGGAGTGATGGTACTGTGCAGTGTATATACAGTGGGGCAAAAAAGTATTTAGTCAGTCAGCAATAGTGCAAGTTCCACCACTTAAAAAGATGAGAGGCGTCTGTAATTTACATCATAGGTAGACCTCAACTATGGGAGACAAACTGAGAAAAAAAAATCCAGAAAATCACATTGTCTGTTTTTTTAACATTTTATTTGCATATTATGGTGGAAAATAAGTATTTGGTCAGAAACAAACAATCAAGATTTCTGGCTCTCACAGACCTGTAACTTCTTCTTTAAGAGTCTCCTCTTTCCTCCACTCATTACCTGTAGTAATGGCACCTGTTTAAACTTGTTATCAGTATAATAAGACACCTGTGCACACCCTCAAACAGTCTGACTCCAAACTCCACTATGGTGAAGACCAAAGAGCTGTCAAAGGACACCAGAAACAAAATTGTAGCCCTGCACCAGGCTGGGAAGACTGAATCTGCAATAGCCAACCAGCTTGGAGTGAAGAAATCAACAGTGGGAGCAATAATTAGAAAATGGAAGACATACAAGACCACTGATAATCTCCCTTGATCTGGGGCTCCACGCAAAATCCCACCCCGTGGGGTCAGAATGATCACAAGAACGGTGAGCAAAAATCCCAGAACCACGCGGGGGGACCTAGTGAATGAACTGCAGAGAGCTGGGGCCAATATAACAAGGCCTACCATAAGTAACACACTACGCCACCATGGACTCAGATCCTGCAGTGCCAGACGTGTCCCACTGCTTAAGCCAGTACATGTCCGGGCCCGTCTGAAGTTTGCTAGAGAGCATTTGGATGATCCAGAGGAGTTTTGGGAGAATGTTCTATGGTCTGATGAAACCAAACTGGAACTGTTTGGTAGAAACACAACTTGTCGTGTTTGGAGGAAAAAGAATACTGAGTTGCATCCATCAAACACCATACCTACTGTAAAGCATGGTGGTGGAAACATCATGCTTTGGGGCTGTTTCTCTGCAAAGGGGCCAGGACGACTGATCCGGGTACATGAAAGAATGAATGGGGCCATGTATTGTGAGATTTTGAGTGCAAACCTCCTTCTATCAGCAAGGGCATTGAAGATGAAACGTGGCTGGGTCTTTCAACATGACAATGATCCAAAGCACACTGCCAGGGCAACGAAGGAGTGGCTTCGTAAGAAGCATTTCAAGGTCCTGGAGTGGCCTAGCCAGTCTCCAGATCTCAACCCTATAGAAAACCTTTGGAGGGAGTTGAAAGTCCGTGTTGCCAAGCGAAAAGCCAAAAACATCACTGCTCTAGAGGAGATCTGCATGGAGGAATGGGCCAACATACCAACAACAGTGTGTGGCAACCTTGTGAAGACTTACAGAAAACGTTTGACCTCTGTCATTGCCAACAAAGGATATATTACAAAGTATTGAGATGAAATTTTGTTTCTGACCAAATACTTATTTTCCACCATAATATGCAAATAAAATGTTAAAAAAACAGACAATGTGATTTTCTGGATTTTTTTTTCTCAGTTTGTCTCCCATAGTTGAGGTCTACCTATGATGTAAATTACAGACGCCTCTCATCTTTTTAAATGGTGGAACTTGCACTATTGCTGACTGACTAAATACTTTTTTGCCCCACTGTATATACTTCAGCAGCCGCCCAGGCCCCCAGCACCTGTCCTGTATATATATTATATATACTGTCATGCAGGCTGTACAGATACAGTATATACATATACAGGACAGGTGCTGGGGGCCTGGGCGGCTGCTGAAGTATATATATATATCAGCTGTGGCCGCCCCAGGTCACCCAGACTGTCAGAATACAAAGATACATCGCACTCACTCAGGGCGGCAAGGAAGGAGCTCCTCCAGAATCTGCCTGTCCTAATAAGTGTTCACTTCACAGCAGCCAGGGAGGGGCGGGCGGAGGAGCAGAGCAGGAGAACTCTCCGCCCACAAACAAAGTCATGCTGCGTTCTTAACCCCGATGTGCCTGCACTGCTTGGCCCTGCACTGAATGAAAAGATGCTTGTGCCAGCAGGGCTAGATGCCCGCACCCCGCATTGTGCCGCCCGGGGCGGCCCGCCCCCCCCACCCCCGCACCCCCCTTCCTACGCCACAAGTGACACCATTTTGGAAAGTAGACCCCCTAAGGAACTTGTCTAGAGGTGTGGTGAGCACTTTGACCTACCAAGTGCTTCACAGAAGTTTCTAATGTAGAACCGTAAAAATAAAAAATCATATTTTTTCACAAAAATTATCTTTCCGCCCCCAATTTTTTATTTTCCCAAGGGTAAGAGAAGAAATTGGACCACAAATGTTGTTGTACAATTTGTCCTGAGTATGCTGATACCCCATATGTGGGGGTAAACCACTGTTTGGGAAGATGGGAGAGCTCGGAAGGGAAGGAGCGCCGTTTGACTTTTCAATGCAAAATTGACAGGAATTAAGATGGGACGCCATGTTGCGTTTGGAGAGCCACTGATGTGCCTAAACATTGAAACCCCCCACAAGTGACACCATTTGGGAAAATAGACCCCCTAAGGAACTTATCTAGAGGTGTGGTGAGCACTTTGACCCACCAAGTGCTTCACAGAAGTTTATAATGCAGAGCCGTAAAAATAAAACAAAATTTTTTTCCCACAAAAATTATTTTTTTAGCCCCCAGTTTTGTATTTTCCCGAGGGTAACAGGAGAAATTGGACCCCAAAATTTGTTGCCCAATTTGTCCTGAGTGCGATGATACACCATATGTGGGGGGAACCACTGTTTGGGCGCATGGGAGGGTTCGGAAGGGAAGGAGTGCCATTTGAATGCAGACTTAGATGGAATGGTCTGCAGGTGTCACATTGCATTTGCAGAGCCCCTAATGTACCTAAACAGTAGAAACCCCCCACAAGTGACACCATTTTGGAAACTAGACCCCCTAAGGAACTCATCTACATGTGTTGTGAGAGCTTTGAACCCCCAAGTGTTTCACTACAGTTTGTAACGCAGAGCCGTGAAAATTAAAAAAAAAATCTTTATCCAAAAAATTATTTTTTAGCCCCCAGTTTTGTATTTTCCCGAGGGTAAGAGGAGAAATTTGACCCCAAACGTTGTTGTCCAATTTGTCCTGAGTACACTGATACCCCATATGTTGGGGGGAACCACCGTTTGGGCGCATGGGAGGGCTCGGAAGGGAAGGAGTGCCATTTGGAATGCAGACTTAGATGGAATGGTCTGCAGGCGTCACATTGCGTTTGCAGAACCCCTAATGTACCTAAACAGTAGAAATCCCCCACAAGTGACCCCATATTGGAAACTAGACCCCCCATGGAATTTATCTAGATGTGTTGTGAGAACTTTGAACCCCCAAGTGTTTCACTACAGTTTATAACGCAGAGCCGTCAAAATAAAAAATCTTTTTTTTTTCCCGACAAAAATTATTTTTTAGCCCCCAGTTTTGTATTTTCCCAAGGATAACATGAGAAATTGGACCCCAAAAGTTGTTGTCCTATTTGTCCTGAGTAGACTGATACCCCATATGTTGGGGTAAACCCCTGTTTGGGCACACGTGAGAGCTCGGAAGGGAAGAAGCACTGTTTTACTTTTTCAACGCAGAATTGGCTGGAATTGAGATCGGATGCCATGTCGCGTTTGGAGAGCCCCTGATGTGCCTAAACAGTGGAAACCCCCCAATTATAACTGAAACCCTAATCCAAACACACCCCTAACCCTAATCCCAACAGTAACCCTAACCACATCTCTAACCCTGCCACACCCCTAACCCTAATCCCAACCCTATTCCCAACTGTAAATGTAATCTAAACCCTAACTGTAACTTTAGCCCCAACCCTAACCCTAACTTTAGCCCCAACCCAAACTGTAGCCCTAACCCTAACCCTACCCCTAACCCTAGCCCTAACCCTAGCCCTAACCCTAACCCTAGCCCTAACCCTAATGGGAAAATGGAAATAAATACATTTTTTTAATTTTTCCCTAACTAAGGGGGTGATGAAGGGGGGTATAATTTACTTTTATAGCGGGTTTTTTAGCGGATTTTTATGATTGGCAGCTGTCACACACTGAAAGACGCTTTTTATTGCAAAACATTTTTTTGCGTTACCACATTTTGAGAGCTATAATTTTTCCATATTTTGGTTCACAGAGTCATGTGAGGTCTTGTTTTTTGCGGGACGAGTTGACGTTTTTATTGGTAACATTTTCGGGCACGTTACATTTTTTGATCGCTTTTTATTCCGATTTTTGTGAGGCAGAATGACCAAAACCAGCTATTCATGAATTTCTTTTGGGGGAGGCGTTTATACCGTTCCGCGTTTGGTAAAATTGATAAATCAGTTTTATTCTTCGGGTCAGTACGATTACAGCGATACCTCATTTGTATCATTTTTTTATGTTTTGGCGCTTTTATACTATAAAAACTACCGTATTTTCAGGCGTATAAGACGACTTTTTAACCCCTGAAAATCTTCTTAAAAGTCGGGGGTCGTCTTATACGCCGGGTATCTATGGTGGGTGGGGGTGGGGGGGAGTGGTCCCAATGACGGAGGGGGCGTCTCACAGGGAAGTGTGAGTATGCCCCATTACCTCATATTGTAGCTGCAGCGTCAGCGTGGGGTGCTGGGGAGCGGCGGCGGCTGCTCCTTTTCATGCCGCGTGGGTGCTGTGGGGCGGCGGTTCCTCTTCCTGCAGCATCGGGGCTCTGTGCTGTGGGGCGGCAGCGGCGGCGTATCTTCAGGGAGAGTCAGTCGGGGCTCCTCCGGCATCTCCTGAAAGCCCGGAGGCGCCGGCAGCTCCATTGCTGCGATGCGGTGGCCTCCGGGAAAATGGCCGCTGGGGGCGGCGCAGGCTCAGATTCAGATCTCGTCTCCCGAGATCTCGGGACGAGATCTGAATCTGAGCCTGCGCCGCCCCCAGCGGCCATTTTCCCGGAGGCCACCGCATCGCAGCAATGGAGCTGCCGGCGCCTCCGGGCTTTCAGGAGATGCCGGAGGAGCCCCGACTGACTCTCCCTGAAGATACGCCGCCGCTGCCACCCCACAGCACAGAGCCCCGACGCTGCAGGAAGAGGAACCGCCGCCCCACAGCACCCACGCGGCATGAAGAGGAGCAGCCGCCGCCGCTCCCCAGCACCCCACGCTGACGCTGCAGCTACAATATGAGGTAATGGGGCATACTCACACTTCCCTGTGAGATGCCCCCTCCGTCATCGGGGCCACTCCCCCCCAAAAAAAAGGCACATTAGTCACCGGCCGTATAAGATGACATACGGCGTATAAGAAGACCCCCGACTTTTAAGATTTTATATTTTAACTGGAAAAGTTGGGGGGTCGTCTTATACGCCCAGTCGTCTTATACGCCGGAAAATACGGTATTTTATAGAAAAAATAATTATTTTTGCATCGCTTCATTCTCAGGACTATAACTTTTTTATTTTTTTTGCTGATGATGCTGTATGGCAGCTCGTTTTTTGCGGGACAAGATGACGTTTTCAGCGGTACCATGGTTATTTATATCTGTCTTTTTGATCGCGTGTTATTCCACTTTTTGTTCGGCGGTATGATAATAAAGCGTTGTTTTTTGCCTCGTTTTTTTTTTTTTTTCTTACCGTGTTTACTGAAGGGGTTAACTAGTGGGCCAGTTTTATAGGTCGGGCCATTACGGACGCGGCGATACTAAATATATGTACTTTTATTGGTTTTTTTTTATTTAGATAAAGAAATGTATTTATGGGAATAATATTTATTTTTTTTTTTTCATTATTTAGGAATATTTTTTTTAATTTTTTTTTACACATTTTGAAATTTTTTTAAAACTTTTTTACATTGTCCCAGGGGGGGACATCACAGATCGGTGATCTGACAGTTTGCACAGCACTCTGTCAGATCACCGATCTGAGAGCAGTGCAGGCTGCTTCACAGTGCCTGCTCTGAGCAGGCTTCTGTGAAGCCACCTCCCTCCCTGCAGGACCCGGATCCGCGGCCATCTTGGATCCGGGTCTGGAGCAGGCAGGGAGGGAGGTAAGACCCTCGTAGCAACGCGATCACATCGCGTTGCTGCGGGGGGCTCAGGGAAGCCCACAGGGAGCCCCCTCCCTGCGCGATGCTTCCCTGCACCGCCGGCACATCGCGATCATGTTTGATCGCGGTGTGCCGGGGGTTAATGTGCCGGGGGTGGTCCGTGACCGCTCCTGGCACATAGTGCCGGATGTCAGCTGCGATAGGCAGCTGACACCCGGCCGCGATCGGCCGCGCTCCCAACGTGAGCGCCGTCGATCGCGCTGGACGTACTATCCCGTCGGTGGTCATAGGGGCCCACCCCACCTCGACGGGATAGTACGTCCGATGTCAGAAAGGGGTTAAAATTATAGACTGTTCATGTCTTTGTCAGTGGGCAAACTTACAAAATTAGCAAGGGATCTAATAATTATTTCTCCCACTTTATTTGCCATCCCCATTCCCTCAGAAGTAACATTATTTATGCCGTATCCTTAGGACTAACATATCATGATGACTTGTATCTCTTATCTTTCACATTCAGTGGGGATGGGGCTGTCACTTCAGTACTCCATATTTGCCAGAATATTTACATAGACAACCCCTTTAAGGCCGGAGTCACACTACAGTGAGATTCGGCCGAGTCTCGCAGGTTAAAACCAAGCTCTGGCACCGGCACTCCGGAGCGGAGCGTGCGGCTCCATGTATTGCTATGCGGCCGCACGCTCCGCTCTGGAGTGCCCGTGCCAGAACTTGGTTTTAACCTGCGAGACTCGGCCGTATCTTGCTGTGTGTGATCCCGGCCTAAGAAACAGTTTTCACATTTTTGAAAGGGTTGTCTTGTTTCAAATATTTTTAGCCTGTCAGCTCAGAGATGAAAAAAATAACAAAATGACCTTTTGCTTACCCACCCCTGGACCAGCAATGTCTCTGCCGCTGCTCTAGTTTTCGTTGATAGGTTGCAGGGGTGATATCACGTGAACAGCACTGCAGCCAATCACTCATAAAAATGCTCAAATTTTTTAAATTTGTAACTACGTCCATGAGTTAATAATGTTTGACAGGTCACAGCCTATTTAATGCATGCTAACCTTTTACATATTTTTAATGATTATGTTTTGTCCCAGGTGAAAGCAGTTCATATCCATAAGGAGATGTTCACTGTACAAAACGGCTTGCTGACTCCCACACTTAAGGCAAAGAGACGTGAACTCAGAGACTTCTTCAAACAAGAGATCGAGGAGCTTTACGCTACAGTTTCCGTGTGACAAAGTGTGGACGGCCAAACTCCCAGTAATACGTCTACTGTCATGCAGAAGTCATATCAATGTCTGGATACTTTCTTTTCCCTTCATTTTGGATTTTATTTCCTTTAACCCAGTCAAAGTGCTTGGAATGCATAAACGCAATGAAAGAGGACAAAGGTTTCATGAAGCCGTTCCTATTTTTCTGTCATGTTACTAGCATGTACTGTACAGCAGCAGCCGACTGAAGGCTATGGCCGATAGTCCAGGACGCCGGCACAGCTTCTAGAAGGACACTTTGTTTTTAAGCACAGAAAATATTTTAGAATTAAACTACAGTTTAACAAGTGCACGAACCCTAAAAAGGACAAGACATTCACCTGTTTTCTGGATTGCAAGGGCAGACGTGTCCTTTTTATATAGCGGTACATATTTGCGCAAGCTGTGTAAAATGTTTAAAAAGATTTCAAGAAATTATTAATTTTCAATAAAATAACTATACTGGTATAATTTACAGACTCACTCACTTCATTTATATGGGTTATATCCTTTCCAAAAAACGTTTGCCTGCCGCCTTTGTTGTGGAAAAACAAATTGCACTGTACTTACTATCCAATGTGCAGAGTTGTATCCAGTGCTTGCGTATAGGCTGCAGCGGTGCCATTACGACAATAGTGCTGCAGACAATCACTGAGCTCTGCGATGTAGATGGCACAAGCTGCTGAGCTTAGTGATTGGCTGCAGCACTGTCAATGTGACGTCACCACTGCAGTCAACAAGAGACCCGAGCAGCAATGGGGACACAGTGATAGACATGGGAGGGTAAGTAAAATGTGGTTTAATTTTTTATTATGAACTGTTACAGCAGGAAAAAGTTTTCTGAAAGGTGATAACTGCTTTAAAGTTTTGCATTTTAGCTTGTTGAATTTTCAATACATTGATATGGAAAAATAAAAATGAGATATAATTAACTCCTTTGTAATTGGGATATTTTCTGATTTCAATATTTTTACCCCCATTTTTCCAAGAGCTGTAACTTGCTTTTTTTTACTGTCAACATAGCTTGAATAACTAATAAGATTTTTAAGGGCTCGCTCACACCATCTTATACATCAGAAAAGTGCTATCCAATGTTTTATCAGATAGCACTCAGACCAAAATTATTCAATGAGGCAGTGCTGATGTACAATTTGTTTTTTACTGAACAAATCTATCAATGGAAAAAGTCACAGAATGTTGCGATTTTACATTGAAATCAGATGCCACTCGCCCATACAAGTCTATGAGTGCCTGGGAAACATCAGACTCACTCAGATGTTATCTGAGTGCAGTTCGATTTCCACAGTCTCATAGGATGGAGATGTAGAAATATTGTTCTCCATCTTTTCCTGACAGCGTGCTGCGATGCAGTCATACTATTTTTCTCCTTATTTCATGTACTGTGTTCCAATGAGTATTAATTATTTTCTGTCCTGAGATATGGGCCTTTTTATTTAGTGTCCCCAATATTTTAACATTTATGGTCATTACTAAAGGGGCGCTGCTCAAGATACACCCTGTATTAAACATAATGGAGGGCCTCATACAAATTCTGTTCAAATTGTCATGTAGTGGTACTCCTAGACTCATAAAGTCTATACATTAAGTGCAAAGCCTGTCAAAAATTACAAGCAAGGTCATCCATACATCCTTGAAGGCAGGAACTGGAGGGCCTCATTCAAATACTAAAGATTAAAATCACTTTATGCGCTGCTGTCATCTAGTGGTGTAGAAAATTCGGGGCTAATCTGGGCTTAGGTCATTTTTATCAGAGTGAGCCTCTCAGCATTTTCTGTTGACAGCAAAAGCTCCTGTTATGACCCCCTCCCCCTCCCGGCAGCACTAAAAACCCGCTCAGACAGAATGCTAGCTGCAGGGCAGCATAACACCTTCGAGGCATAGAGGGACAGCTCATTACAGGTGTCCGGCTTTGAGACCCAATAGGTCGCAGAGGAATTAGGGAGTATGCTGGTTTTGTCAGCCAGGTATTGCTTGACCATGTTTAAAAACGTTTTCCTTCTTGTAAAAAATACACAGTCATCAGAGCCTGGACACTGGGAGGGTGTAATAAAATTAGTAGATATGATACCTGTGCTGGGTAAAAAAATCCTCCACTCTGTATCAATATGACCAAATGCTACCACAAGAAAAAAACAAGATGTAGAATACACCAGACCCTAACCAAACTATTGTGAAATTGAACACAAAGGAGCAAAAACCGAACTATGTAAGAGACCAGGACCGTTTTGTCTCAAAATACATAGATAGTGCAGATGATATAGACTTTTACCTCTATTTTCTACAGTGGTGGCGTAGGGTCTTCTTGTATTGCTCTTTTTAGAAAATGTCGACTGTGACCGAGGGTCCAATGGTAATCTTCAGGTAGACCGGCTTTGGGCGCTGCCCCGGCCGGTGGCAGAACGCTCCAGGCTCGCCTACCACGTGGAGTGAATGAGCGCTTGTAGAGCCGCTAGGTTCTCTGCCGAAGCAGGACCTTCCGTGACGTCACAGTCACATGAATGTTCACGTGACTGGGCTAAGGGAAGCGAAATGGACCAATTCCAACGCATTTCGGAACTGACGTGTTCCTTCATTCAGGGATGGTCCATGGTAGCAGCCACATACCTTAAATAGCCTATAGCGCTCAGAGGTAGCCATTATCCATTGAAAGCAAATAGTTCTATCTCACTGTTTAGACCCTTCGGAGCCAGAGTATCAAGTTCAAAAATCATTTTAGTTTCTTCTCTGGACATCTGTTTGATGTAATCACCTTTTCTCCAACTCTTATGTACAATTTTCAAGCCTGTAATACAGGTGCCCCTAAGTGAGCCACCTTGATGAGTTAAAAAATGTTTGGATAACGGATGGCCCTGGAATTTTTTATTTATATTTCTCAAATGTTCATCAGGGGCACCTGATAGCATAAATGACCCCTTCTGTATTACAAGATATATAGTCCTTGATATGCCAATCTGTAGTGGTATTGGAAAGTAGAAATTGTTTTTTCGTTTTTCAGGTTGGCATATCAAGGACTATATTTCTTGTAATACAGAAGGGGTCATTTATGCTATCAGGTGCCCCTGCGACAAGATATATGTTGGTAGGACGAAGCGTCCCCTGTATGTGAGGATAAATGAACATTTGAGAAATATAAATAAAAAATTCCAGGGCCGTCCGTTATCCAAACATTTTTTAACTCATCACGGTGGCTCACTTAGGGGCACCTGTATTACAGGCTTGATAATTGTACATAAGAGTTGGAGAAAAGGTGATTACATCAAACAGATGTCCAGAGAAGAAACTAAAATGATTTTTGAACTTGATACTCTGGCTCCGAAGGGTCTAAACAGTGAGATAGAACTATTTGCTTTCAATGGATAATGGCTACCTCTGAGCGCTATAGGCTATTTAAGGTATGGGGCTGCTACCATGGACCATCCCTGAAGAAGGAACACGTCAGTTCCGAAACACGTTGGAATTGGTCCATTTCACTTCCCTTAGCCCAGTCACGTGAACATTCACGTGACTGTGACGTCACGGAAGGTCCTGCTTCGGCAGAGAACCTAGCGGCTCTACAAGCGCTCATTCACTCCACGTGGTAGGCGAGCCTGGAGCGTTTTGCCACCGGCCGGGGCAGCGCCCAAAGCTGGTCTACCTGAAGATTACCATTGGACCCTCGGTCACAGTCGACATTTCATAAAAAGAGCAATACAAGAAGACCCTACGCCACCACTGTAGAAAATAGAGGTAAAAGTCTATATCATCTGCACTATCTATGTATTTTGAGGCAAAACGGTCCTGGTCTCTTACATAGTTCGGTTTTTGCTCTTTTGTGTTCAATTTCACAATAGTTTGGTTAGGGTCTGGTGTATTCTACATCTTGTTTTTTTCGTGTGGTAGCATTTGGTCATATTGATACAGAGTGGAGGATTTTTTTACCCAGCGCAGGTATCATATTATCTAGTATTCTTATAGACTACGATACAAAAGGGTGGATTTGTATCATTACCTGCTGCGGGTCTTTGAGGTTAGAAGCGCTACTAGTCTTTTAATATTTTGATTTATTTTGTAATAAAATTAGCCCAGGCCTTTGATGGTGTACCTTTGCCTCTGCTGTACCTGGTGTGTGTCTCCCTCGCCTCTCTTTCTGGGTTGGGTAAGGAAGCTTCTCCCCTGCCGCTAGCATTATCTAATGTAACATTTTTCAACTTATTTTCTACAATGACCTTCTGGTATAGCACCTGTCATGAAATAGGAAGAAGTTCTGATTACTTCAATTACACATACAGGGCTCTCAGCTGCAGTTTCCTGTGCCCGCCAGCAGAAGGCTGGAATTCTAAGCCACTCTCCCTCCCTCCACCCTGCTATATGGCTGTAATGTGAACCCAGTGTGCTAACACTGGGATCGCTGAGGAATTTATATGGCTCTGTGCTTCGAAAGCGAGCCTCTGTGTAAACCCTTCATTCCCCCCTCCCGCCTGATACTAGCTAAAACTGGTACAGCCTGTTCCAGAATGCATGGGACGCTATTGTTCTTTTAAAGTTATGTATACTGGAACTGATCCAGGCTAGAGATATGAGGATTATTTATTCCGGATGTCCATCGAGAGAGCTATAGCTCACTGAAATCTCTATGAGCTAAACCCAATGAGTTGCAAGGAGCGGATTTCTCCATAAGCGGGTCATGTATCTACGCCGTGTTTATACTTAAAAGAACCCGCTGAAGTGGAGAACTGTTATGAACAGGTGATTCAGAACCACAATAGACCTAGTGGTTAAGAGCACACAAAGTGACCTGATAGTTACTAACATAGGACGAGCTCTGAGACGTGGGAACTCTGCTGACCGCAATCCCTAATCCTATCATACCACACTAGAGGTAGCCGTGGATTGCGCCTAACGCTCCCTATGCAACTCGGCACAGCCTGAGAAACTAGCTAGCCCTGAAGATAGAAAAATAAGCCTACCTTGCCTCAGAGAAATTCCCCAAAGGAAAAGGCAGCCCCCCACATATAATGACTGTGAGTTAAGAAGAAAATACAAACACAGAGATGAAATAGATTCTAGCAAAGTGAGGCCCGACTTACTGAATAGACCGAGGATAGGAAAGAAAGCTTTGCGGTCAGCACAAAAACCTACAAACAACCACGCAGAGGGGCAAAAAGACCCTCCGCACCGACTAACGGTACGGAGGTGCTCCCTCTGCGTCTCAGAGTTTCCAGCAAGCAAGAAAAACCAATATAGCAAGCTGGACAGAAAATATAGCAAACAAAAGCAACACAAGCAAAACTTAGCTTATGCAGGGCAGACAGGCCACAAGAACGATCCAGGAGAAAGCAAGACCAACACTGAAACATTGACTGGAGGCCAGGAACAAAGAACTAGGTGGAGTTAAATAGAGCAGCACCTAACGACTTAACCTCGTCACCTGAGGAAGGAAACTCAGAAGCCGCAGCCCCACTCACATCCACCAGAGGAAGCTCATAGACAGAACCAGCCGAAGTACCACTCATGACCACAGGAGGGAGCTTGACCACAGAATTCACAACAGTACCCCCCCCCCCTTGTGGAGGGGTCACCGAACCCTCACCAGAGCCCCCAGGCCGACCAGGATGAGCCAAATGAAAGGCACGAACCAGATCGGCAGCATGAACATCAGAGGCAAAGACCCAAGAATTATCTTCCTGACCATAACCCTTCCACTTAACCAGGTACTGGAGTTTCCGTCTCGAAATACGAGAATCCAAAATCTTCTCCACTATATACTCCAACTCCCCCTCAACCAAAACCGGGGCAGGAGGATCAACGGATGGAACCACAGGTGCCACGTATCTCCGCAACAATGACCTATGGAATATGTTATGGATGGAAATAGAAGCTGGAAGGGTCAAACGAAAAGACACAGGATTAAGAACCTCAGAAATCCTATACGGACCAATGAAACGAGGCTTAAACTTAGGAGAGGAAACTTTCATAGGAATATAACGAAATGACAACCAAACCAAATCCCCAACACGAAGTCGGGGACCCACACAGCGCCTGCGGTTAGCGAAACGTTGAGCCTACTCCTGAGACAATGTCAAATTGTCCACCACATGAGTCCAAATCTGCTGCAACCTATCCACCACAGTATCCACACCAGGACAGTCAGAAGACTCAACCTGCCCTGAAGAGAAACGAGGATGGAAACCAGAATTGCAGAAAAACGGCGAAACCAAAGTAGCCGAGCTGGCCCGATTATTAAGGGCGAACTCAGCCAAAGGCAAAAAGGACACCCAATCATCCTGATCAGCAGAAACAAAACATCTCAGATATGTTTCCAAGGTCTGATTGGTTCGTTCAGTCTGGCCATTTGTCTGAGGATGGAAAGCCGAGGAAAAAGACAAATCAATGCCCATCCTAGCTCAAAAGGCTCGCCAAAACCTCGAAACAAACTGGGAACCTCTGTCAGAAACGATGTTCTCTGGAATGCCATGTAAACGAACCACATGCTGGAAGAACAATGGCACCAAATCAGAGGAGGAAGGCAATTTAGACAAGGGTACCAAATGGACCATCTTAGAGAAGCGATCACAAACAATCCAAATGACCGACAATTTTTTGAGAGACGGGGAGATCCGAAATAAAATCCATAGATATATGTGTCCAGGGCCTCTTCGGGACTGGCAAGGGCAAAAGCAACCCACTGGCACGAGAACAGCAGGGCTTAGCCCGAGCACAAATCCCACAGGACTGCACAAACGAACGCACATCCCGCGACAGATATGGCCACCAAAAGGATCTAGCCACCAAATCTCTGGTACCAAAGATTCCAGGATGACCAGCCAACACCGAACAATGAACCTCAGAGATAACTCTACTCGTCCATTTATCAGGGACAAACAGTTTCTCCGCTGGGCAACGGTCAGGTCTATTAGCCTGAAATTTTTGCAGCACCCGCCGCAAATCAGGGGAGATGGCAGGCAAAATTACCCCCTCTTTGAGAATACCCGCCGGCTCAGACAAACCCGGAGAGTCGGGCACAAAACTCCTAGACAGGGCATCTGCCTTCACATTTTTAGAGCCCGGAAGGTACGAAACCACAAAGTCAAAACGGGAGAAAAACAGCGACCAACGAGCCTGTCTAGGATTCAACTGTTTGGCAGACTCGAGATAAGTCAAGTTCTTGTGATCAGTCAAGACCACCACGCGATGCTTAGCTCCTTCAAGCCAATGACGCCACTCCTCGAATGCCCACTTCATGGCCAGCAACTCTCGATTGCCAACATCATAATTACGCTCAGCAGGCGAAAACTTCCTGGAAAAGAAGGCGCATGGTTTCATCACCGAGCCATCAGAACTTCTTTGCGACAAAACAGCCCCTGCTACAATCTCAGAAGCATCAACCTCGACCTGGAACGGGAGCGAAACATCTGGTTGGCACAACACAGGGGCAGAAGAAAAATGATGCTTCAACTCTTGAAAAGCTTCCACAGCAGCAGAAGACCAATTGACCACATCAGCACCCTTCTTGGTTAACTTAGTCAACGGTTTAGCAATACTAGAAAAATTATTGATGAAGCGACAATAAAAATTAGCAAAGCCCAGGAACTTTTGCAGACTCTTCAGACATGTCGGCTGAGTCCAATCATAAATGGCCTGAACTTTAACAGGGTCCATCTCGATAGTAGAAGGGGAAAAAATGAACCCCAAAAATGAAACCTTCTGAACACCAAAGAGACACTTTGACCCCTTCACAAACAAAGAATTTGCACGCAGAACCTGGAACACCATTCTGACCTGCTTCACGTGAGACTCCCAATCATCCGAGAAGACCAAAATATCATCCAAGTATACAATCAGGAATTTATCCAGGTACTTTCGGAAGATGTCATGCATAAAGGACTGAAACACCGGTGGAGCATTAGAAAGCCCGAATGGCATAACCAGGTACTCAAAATGGCCCTCGGGCGTATTAAATGCTGTTTTCCATTCATCACCCTGTTTAATACGCACAAGATTATACGCACCACGAAGATCTATCTTGGTGAACCAACTAGCCCCCTTAATCCGAGCAAACAAATCAGACAGCAGCGGCAAGGGGTACTGAAATTTGACCGTGATTTTATTTAGAAGGCGGTAATCAATACAAGGTCTCAGCGAACCATCCTTCTTGGCCACAAAAAAGAACCCTGCTCCCAATGGCGACGACGACGGGCGAATATGACCCTTCTCCAAGGATTCCTTTACGTAACTCCGCATAGCGGCGTGTTCAGGCACAGACAAATTAAACAGTCGACCTTTAGGAAACTTACTACCAGGAATCAAATCGATAGCACAATCACAATCCCTATGCGGAGGTAGGGCACTGGACTTGGGCTCATCAAATACATCCCGGTAATCCGACAAGAACTCTGGGACCTCAGAAGGGGTGGATGATGAAATAGACAGAAAAGGAACATCACCATGTACCCCCTGACAAACCCAGCTGGACAAAGACATTGATTTCCAATCCAATACTGGGTTATGGACTTGTAGCCATGGCAACCCCAACACGACCACATCATGCAGATTATGCAACACCAAAAAGCGAATATCCTCCTGATGCGCAGGAGCCATGCACATGGTCAATTGGGTCCAGTACTGAGGCTTATTCTTGGCCAAAGGCGTAGCATCAATTCCTCTCAATGGAATAGGATACTGCAAGGGCTCCAAGAAAAAACCACAGCGCCTAGCATACTCCAAGTCCATCAAATTCAGGGCAGCACCCGAATCCACAAATGCCATGACAGAATAGGATGACAAAGAGCAGATCAAAGTAACGGACAAAAGAAATTTCGACTGTACCGTACCAATGGTGGCAGACCTAGCGAACCGCTTAGTGCGCTTAGGACAATCGGAGATAGCATGAGTGGAATCACCACAGTAAAAACACAGCCCATTCTGACGTCTGTGTTCTTGCCGTTCAGCTCTGGTCAAAGTCCTATCGCACTGCATAGGCTCAGGTCCATGCTCAGATAATACCGCCAAATGGTGCACAGTTTTACGCTCACGCAAGCATCGACCGATCTGAATGGCCAAAAACATAGACTCATTCAGACCAGCAGGCATAGGAAATCCCACCATGACATCCTTAAGGGCTTCAGAGAGACCTTTTCTGAAAATTGCTGCCAGCGCACATTCATTCCATTGAGTGAGCACAGACCACTTCCTAAACTTCTGACAATATATCTCTACCTCATCCTGACCCTGAGACAGAGCCAGCAAATTTTTCTCTGCCTGATCCACTGAATTAGGTTCATCATACAGCAATCCGAGCGCCAGAAAAAACGCATCAATATTACATAATGCAGGATCTCCTGGCGCAAGGGAAAATGCCCAGTCTTGAGGGTCGCCACGTAATAAAGAAATAATGATCTTAACTTGTTGAACTGGGTCACCAGAGGAGCGGGGTTTCAAAGCCAGAAACAGTTTACAATTATTCTTAAAACTCAGAAACTTAGCTCTATCTCCAGAAAACAAATCAGGAATAGGAATTCTTGGCTCTAACATAGAATTCTGAACCACAAAGTCTTGAATATTTTGTACTCTTGCAGTGAGATGATCCACACAAGAAGACAGATCTTTAATGTCCATCACTACACCTGTGTCCTGAACCACCCAAATGTCTAGGGGAAAAGAAAGACAAAACACAGTACAGAGAAAAAAAATGGTCTCAGAACTTCTCTTTTCCCTCTATTGAGAAGCATTAGTACTTTGTGCCTCCAGTACTGTTATGAACAGGTGATTCAGAACCACAATAGACCTAGTGGTTAAGAGCACACAAAGTGACCTGATAGTTACTAACATAGGACGAGCTCTGCTGACCGCAATCCCTAATCCTATCATACCACACTAGAGGTAGCCGTGGATTGCGCCTAACGCTCCCTATGCAACTCGGCACAGCCTGAGAAACTAGCTAGCCCTGAAGATAGAAAAAATTGCCTACCTTGCCTCAGAGAAATTCCCCAAAGGAAAAGGCAGCCCCCCACATATAATGACTGTGAGTTAAGAAGAAAATACAAACACAGAGATGAAATAGATTCTAGCAAAGTGAGGCCCGACTTACTGAATAGACCGAGGATAGGAAAGAAAGCTTTGCGGTCAGCACAAAAACCTACAAACAACCACGCAGAGGGGCAAAAAGACCCTCCGCACCGACTAACGGTACGGAGGTGCTCCCTCTGCGTCTCAGAGCTTCCAGCAAGCAAGAAAAACCAATATAGCAAGCTGGACAGAAAATATAGCAAACAAAAGCAAGACAAGCAAAACTTAGCTTATGCAGGGCAGACAGGCCACAAGAACGATCCAGGAGAAAGCAAGACCAACACTGGAACATTGACTGGAGGCCAGGAACAAAGAACTAGGTGGAGTTAAATAGAGCAGCACCTAACGACTTAACCTCGTCACCTGAGGAAGGAAACTCAGAAGCCGCAGCCCCACTCACATCCACCAGAGGAAGCTCATAGACAGAACCAGCCGAAGTACCACTCATGACCACAGGAGGGAGCTTGACCACGGAATTCACAACAGAGAACATCCTGCTCATAGTGTCGTTCTCAGACAAGGTTCATACAGTGAGTTATGTATAGAAATGGTTTGTTATAACTTTAAGAAAAGGGAGGATTCAGCCTCTGAGTGAGGTCACCACAGGGGGAGTGCCTTGATTTTAGGATGGGAGATAAGTGAGTGAGACAGCAGTCTTCAGTGTCTTTGTCCTGGGTCTAGCTGCGAGACAGATGTGGTATATGCATCTAGATGTATGTCCCTCCTCCACAGCACACGGTCAGCCATGAGATGAAATGATATGAATGAGATGTAAGTGTTATTTCAACTTTAATCCCCTTTTATTTGTAATTGCACTGTACATACGATACTTGTCGTCTTTATAATATCTTTTTATACTTCTCTAAACACTGCCTATCTTTTTTCGAGTAAAATATATAAAAATACTAGCTTTGTCTCTCCTTGCTCTATAACATACTGTCATGTCCCCAGAAGTGAATTACGTTACTAATTTGGGTGGGCTCCGGACCCGTTAGTAACTAAGACATCAGAGCTGGTGGCAGCGAATTTGTCCTGTACGTTTGGGAGGCTTTGTAGTGACAACGGCGTTGATAATTATTGTTCCCCCGAGTGGGAGTAGTTATATTGCCCTCGCTGCATTGTGCCCATTAGCCAGGACAAAGTAAGGCAGCCTTTCTGGTGACTAATTATGTCAGGTGCAGTACCCTGTCTGATCTGAGGGTAAGGGGGCGCCAGTGACCTGCAAGTTCCAAACCGGAACTGGGAAGTGGGATATAGAGAAATCCCCTTCAAAAAGAAACATGGGTAACCAAACAACCCCGGTTCATGACAAATTAGTGTGAGTGGTGGGGATGATAAAGATATCCTCCCCGTGAACCGTGACAGCACCATTTTAGTAGACGTCTCCTCCTCAGGAAGGAGAGATGCAAGATTCTCCTTGTAACGTGAGTCTAGCAGTTTGACCAATCAGTACTTTTTTTGTCCAAGATGAATATAACGCGAGGGTCATGGGCAAGTCAACCATACACACAATCAGCCATATGTGCTAAGGTCCCTACAGCCAACACTTCCCTGTCTCCACCATCTCCATCTCCTCCTCCTCCTTCTGTTCCTCATTAACTCCTCAGCCCATCCACATAGGACAGACAAACATTGTGTGAGTACTAGTCTCTGTTGCTAGCAACCAGCTCCTGCTCCTTCTCCTCTGCCTCCACCTCTTTATTGTTACCCTATACGCGCTGAACAGATAAGATGACACAGATGCCTTCGCAATCTGACAGATTTGGAGCGCTACTGCAAGGAATAGTTGGCAAAGATTGCTAGTTGTAGATGTGCCATTCTGATAGACTCCTAGCAAAAAGATAGAATGCTGTCATAAATTCAAAACTTACTTCAACAAAGTATTAGTTAAAGAATGTGCTAAAGAATGTGCATATTTATCCAACCACATTATTTTAGTTCCTTATTTTTCTTTTTACAAGAGATCACTGATTTTTCAATAGAAAAGGTGTATGTGATTACTTATGGTTCACAGGCCACACATTAAAAACACTATTGCTGTTCATTAAAAAACTTAAATGTTCAAATGTAAGCCCATTCCAAGAAAAAAAAATGTTATACTGCTCAAAGTGATAGAATAAAAAATATTGGGTGGTCAAGAGTAAATGGACAATCACCACGTTCTGTCCACACCACTACCTGGCAGTAAAGGTTGGCACCCTCTTGAAATGTAAATGGCGCCCCCTCTTCCCGTCAGCTAGCCCTAAAGCTTCCTATAAGACCAGTCAATGAAACTCAAAATTCAATTATATAGATGAGGACTAGAATCAGACTCCAATACACCTATATGCAATGATAGCAAGTAGTCTATACGTGCAGTGTGCTGGAAAAGGACTTGCATTCTATATATACTGTTGGCAGATATGCAACAGGTACAGACTTATTTGTGTGCAGGAGGAGTTTACACTTTTCTGACAGTAGATGGCGATGTTACTGTTATATGCTTAGATGAATGTAATGCATATACTTGTTGTACTTTGGTTTCACTTTCTCTCTGGTAAAAGGTCCAAGACGTCCTGTTATGTGGTATTAAAAAGCTGTTGCATGTACCTCATGTTCTGTGTAGATAAAAGTTGAATTACCCCATATAATCTACTATCACAAGTTTCTTATGCGACCAAACTATGCAACATATACAAAACTGTTAGGCTATGTGCACACGTTGCGGATTGGGGTGCAAAATTTTCTGCACAAAATCTGCATCTCCTGGCAGAAAACGCAGGTGCAGATTTGATGCGTTTTTTATGTGGATTTTGTGCATTTTTGTTAGGGATTTGCTGCGGATTTTATGCGTTTTCTACCCCTGCAGATTTCTATAATGGAAGGGGTCAGAAACGCTGCAGATCCGCACAAAAGAAATGACATGTTCCTTCTTTCAATCCGCTTAGTTTTCCATGCGGAATTTTCCGCACCATTAGCACAGCATTTTTTTTCCCTATTGATTTACATTGTATTATAAATCCCTTTGCGGATCTGCAGCGTTTCCGCGCGGAAAAAAGCACTGCAGATCCGCAGTAAATAAGCAACGTGTGCACATACTCTTAGTCAGGGAAGAACACATACTCAATAGTCATACGTTTATCGTTAACAATTGTCCGGACAAACCAAACTTATTTTTAACCAAATATGTTGGCACAGTCACCCCGAAATATCTATTTGGCAAAAAGTAAGATAAACCCATATTTTTACAAACAGAATAGATTTAGGGTATGTGCACACGTTCAGGTTTTTTCGTGTTTTTTTCGTGATAAAAACGCATTAAAAACGCAGACATATGCATCCTATCAATTTTTGTGCACATGATGCATTTTTTTCCGTAAAAAAAAACGCATCGCAATAAAAAAAAAAAGCAGCATGTTCATTAATTTAGCGGATTTCTCACGTTTTTCCCGCTATTTAATGCATTGGAAAAAATGCAAAAAAACGCAAAAGCGGATTTCTGGCAGAAATGTCTGGTTTTTGTCAGGAAATTTGTGCAAGAAATCCTGACATGTGCACATACCCTCAAAGAACTCACCAAATTGTATAGTGTACTAAAGACATCAAAAAGTGATTGCACAAAATATGCTTCACCTAATGATGTATGAAGTAAGCTTCACTTAGGAAGCAACACTGTTTGACTATCAATTTCACATGCTGTTGTGCAAATGAAATAGACAACAGATGGAAATGATTGGCAATTATCAAGACGCACTCAATAAAGGAATAGTTCTGCAGGTGGGGACCACAGACCACATCTCAGTACCAATGCTTTCTGGCTGATGTTTTGGTCACTTTTGAATGTTGGTTGTGCTTTCACACTCGTGGTAGCATGAGACGGACTCTACAACCAACACAAGTGGCTCAGGTAGTGCAGCTCATCCAGGATGACACATCAATGCGAGCTGTGGCAAGAAGGTTTGCTGTCTGTCAGCGTAGTGTTCAGAACCTGGATACCAGGGGTCAGGCTAGTACACCAGGAGACGTGGAGGGGGCCATAGGAGGGCAACAATCCAGCAGCAGGTCCACTACCTCAGCCTTTGTGCAAGGAGGTCCAGGAGGAGCAGTGCCAGAGCCCTGCAAAATGACCTCCAGCAGGCCACAAATGTGCATGTGTCTGAACAAACGGTTAGAAACCGACTCCATGAGGATGGTCTGAGTTCCCAACGTCCACAGATGGGGGTTGTGCTCACAGCCCAACACCGTGCAGGATGCTTGGCATTTGCCACAGAACACCAGGATTGGCAAATTCGCCACTGGCGCCCTGTGCTCTTCACAGATGAAAGCAGGTTCACACTGAGCACATGTGACAGACGTGACAGAGTCTGAAGACGCCATGGAGAGCGATCTGCTGCCTGCAACATCCATCATCATGACCGGTTTGGCAGTGGGTCAGTAATGGTGTGGGGTGGCATTTCTTTGGAGAGCCGCACAGCCCTCCATGTGCTCGCCAGAGGTAGCCTGACTGCCATTAGGTACCGAGATGAGATCCTCAGACCCCTTGTGAGACCATATGCTGGTGCGGTTAGCCCTGGGTTCCTCCTTATGCAGGACAATGCCAGACCTCATGAAGGCATTGAAGCTATGGACTGGCCCACTTGTTCCCCAGACCTGAATCCGATTGAACACATCTGGGACATCATGTCTTGCACCATCCACCAATGTCACGTTGCACCACAGACTGTCCAGGAGTTGGCGGATGCTTTAGTCCAGGTCTGGGAGGAGATTCCTCAGGAGACCATCTGCCGCCTCATCAGGAGCATGCCCAGGTGTTGTAGGGAGGTCATACAGGCACGTGGAAGCCACACACAAAACTGAGCATAATTTTCTTGTCTTGACGTATTTCCACTAAAGTTGGATTAGCCTGTAACTTCATTTTCCACTTTGATTTTGAGCATCAGTCCAACTCCAAACCTCTGTGAGATTTTAGTTGTGATTTACGTTGATCATTTTTGGGTTTTATTGTTCACAACACATTCCACTATGTAATGAATAATGATTTACAACTGGAATATTTCATTCAGTGATATCTGGGATGTGGGATTTTAGTGTTCCCTTTACTTTTTTGAGCAGTGTACATAGTATGCTAGATTAGACGCATTTCTCCTAAAATAGGCTCATCAGGAGTACATACTGTGCAAGTTCATTGGAATAGTTAATACATTGGATAAAGAAATAAATCACTTAGCTCATAGAAATAGTGATGGCTCCATTGATAAAGTGCCTTGTGCATTCAATGGATAACGTGTCCAGATAGGTGACAGTCCTACTCAGTAGCAGTGAAAAATCATTGTTTCCTCTCTGCAGAATGCACATTTTTCTTTTTCCACCCAATAAGTTTTCAGTTTGCTTTTCAATTGAATTGTGCAAATTATTAATGGAAAAATTCTGAAATTATACTTCTTGGTATAATTTTCTTACATGAAAAAATTCTGGCATTTTAACAGGGATGTGTAGACTTTTTATATTCAATCTATGTGGTTATACAGTACTGTTTGGCCACAAGCAGGGCTTCAGAGGGAAGAGGTGCTACTTCACACAGATTTTCCTGAAATAGAAAGTGGGTGCAAATTCTGGAGCAGCTAAGGTACCTGAATATCAGAAATCCCCCTCAGGAGTCCCCATTATCATCAAACCACTGGTCGCACAGCAGAGCTCAGAAGGGAGGGAACACCATTTGACTTTTTCAGCGCAAAATTGGCTGTCGCGTTTGGAGACCCCCTGATGTACCTAAACAGTGGAAACCCCCCAATTCTAACTCCAACCGTAACCCCAACACACCCCTAACGCTAATCCCAACCCAATCCATAACCCTAATGAAAACCCTAACCCCAAAACACCCCTAACCCTAATCCCAACCCTAACCATAACCCTAATCACAACCCTAACGCCAAAACATCCCTAACTCTAATCCCAACCCTAACCCTAATCAAATCCCTAAGCCCAACACACCCCTAATCATAATCTCAACCCTAACCTCAAACCTAACCCCAACCCTAACCTTAACCCTAATCCCAAACCTAACCCTAATCTCAAACGTAACCCTAATGCCAACCCTAACACCAACCCTAATCCAAACCCTAATCCCAACTCTAACCCTAACTTTAGCCGCAACCCTAACCCTAGCTTTAGCCCCAACCCTAACTTTAGCCCCAACCCTAGCCCTAACTTTAGCACCAACCCTAACTTTAGCCCCAACCCTAACTTTAGCCCCAACCCTAACTCTAACTTTAGCACCAACCATAACCTTAACTTTAGCCCCAACCCTAACCCTAGCCCTAACTTTAGCTCCAACCCTAACCCTAACTGGAAAATAGAAATACATACTTTTTTTATTTTATTATTTTTTCCTAACTAAGGGGGTGATAAAGGGGGGGTATTTACTATTTGTTTTATTTTGATCACTGTGATTGGATCTCACAGTGACCAAAATAAAACAAGAGGAAGAATCTTCCTCTGCTGGCCGGCACATCACGGCGGGTGCACTGCGCATGCGCCCGCCATTTTCTTCCCGGAGGAAGAAGCCGGCGGCCAGGAAGGGACGCAGGAGGACCCAGGGACACTGGTAAATATAATAGGGTCCCTGATCCCCCCTATTTCTATGTCCTCTGATGTGTGATCACATCAGAGGACAGAGAATGACACGCCGCTTTTTTTTTTTACTTTTTGCGGTCGCTGGTAAACGGTTAATTCCCGGTGATCGCAAAACAGGGATTGGTAAAACCGACTCCGATCATGTTCTTTGGGGTCTCGGCTACCCCCGGCATCCGAGACCACAAAGATCTATCTGCCGGGTGGCGGCCGGCTGGCGCACTGCGCCCGCCATTTTTTGACCGGAAAAAGATGGCGGCGCCCATCGGGAGCCATGAGGAGCATCGAGGGAGACGGGTGAGTATCAGGGGTCTATCGGGGACCACTGTTATGAACTGGTGGTTTAGGAGCAACATGGGACGTGCTCTGAAGGAAGTGGTACCTGTACTGACCGCAGTCCCTAAGCTCAACACAACACTAGAAGTAGCCGTGGGATGCTCCTGTCACTCCCTAGGCACCTCATCACAGCCTGAGAACTAACTACCCCTAAAGATAGAAACAGGAAAACTATCTTGCCTCAGAGAAAATCCCCAAAGGATAGATAGCCCCCCACAAGTAATGACTGTGAGTGGAGAGGGAAAAGACATACACAGAATGAAACCAGGATGCAGCACAGGAGGCCAGTCTAGCTAGATAGATAGGACAGGATAGAATACTGTGCGGTCAGTATTAAAAACTACAAAAATCCACACAGAGTTTACAAAAATCTCCACACCTGACTAAAGGTGTGGAGGGTAAATCTGCTTCCCAGAGCTTCCAGCTTAACTGAAATAATCCATACTGACAAGCTGGACAAAACATAGAAAGCACAGAACGAATAAGTCCACAACCCGTGGACAGAAAAGAGCAAGCAAGGACTTAACTTTGCTGAACTGGTCAGGATATCAGGGAAATCCAAGAGAGATGTGAATCCAACCAGGAACCATTGACAAGTGGCACTGGCTGAAGGGAAGAGCCAGGCATAAATAGCCGAGCAGAAAGACAATCAGTGGAAGCAGCTGCAGACTGCTAAATCCAAAGAGCAGCCATACCACTTAAAACCACCGGAGGGAGCCCAAGAGCAGAACTCACAAAAGTGCCACTTACAACCACCGGAGGGAGCCCAAGAGCGGAATTCACAACAGACCCCATTTCTCTGTCCACGGATGTGCGATCACATCGGAGGACAGAGAAATTAAATGGGAATTTTTTATTTGCGGCCGCAGGTAAACAGTTATTTACCGGCAATTGCAACCCGGGGTCGGTAGAAGCCGACCCGAATCTTGTTTTCTGGGTTTTTGGCTATCCCTGGCAACCGAGACCCCAGAGAAAATCCAACTCTGGGGCGCTATACACTTTTTCCACAAAAACTGTGGTTTAAGTACCCTTAACTGCCGCCGTTAAAAGGCGTATCGGTGGTCGTTAAGGGGTTAAGAAAAAACGTGTAAATGTTTTGGAGTGGCGTAGTCAAAGCCAGACCTTAATCCAATTAAGAATCTGTGGTCAGACTTGAAGATTGCTGTTTACCAGTGGAAACCGTCTAACTTGAAGGAGCTGGAGCAGTTTTACCTTGAGGAATGGGCAAAAATCTCAGTGGCAAGATATGGAAAGTTCTTAGACACTTATCCAAAGCGACTTGCTACTGCACTGGAAAGAGTAAAAATGTTTTTTTTAAAGTGCCAGCATATTTTACAACACTTAGTATTATATTTTTTAGAGAATATTCAGACATATCAGAGTAACAAGCTAATAACGTAAATGAGGACTCACGAGATTTTACAATGTATGGGAAAATAGGGATGACGCATAAGCCAGTCACCAAACTAGTTTATGTGTATGCAGAGATATTGATACAGATGCCTCTAACAAAATTAGAATATCATCAAAAAGTTAATTTATTTCAGTTTTTCAATACAAAAAGTGAAACTCATATATTATAGAGAGTCATTACAAACAGGGTGATCTATTTCAAGTGTTTATTTCTGTTTATGTTGATGATTATGGCTTACAGCCAATGAAAACCCAAAAGTCATTATCTCAGTAAATTAGAATACTTTATAACACCAGCTTGAAAAATGATTTTACAATCCGAAATGTTGGCGTACTGAAATGTGTGTTCAGTAAATGCGCTCAATACTTGGTCGGGACTCCTTTTGCATCAATTACTGCATCAATGCTGTGTGGCATGGGGGTAATCAGCCTGTGGCACTGCTGAGGTGTTATGGAAGCCCAGGTTGCTTTGATAGCAGCCTTCAACTCGTCTGCAATGTTGGGTCTGGTATCTCTCATCTTCCTTTTGGCAATACCCCATAGAATGGGGTTAAGGTCAGGCAAGTATGCTGGCCAATCAAGCACAGTGACACTTATTTTTAACCCCTTCATAACCGGAGCTTTTTTCGTTTTTCGCTCCCCTCCGAGAGCCATAACTTTTTTATTTTTCCGCCAATATGGCCATGTGAGGGCTTATTTTTTGCAGGATGAGTTTTACTTTTAAATGACACCATTGGTTTTAGAGTGTTGTGTCTTCGAAAACGGGAAAAAAATTCCAAGTGCGGTGAAATTGCAAAAAAAGTATTTGGCAAGACTTTTCAGTCTAAACGCATTGATCTGCCCTACAATGTGTCTCATAACCAACATTATGTGCCTGTTTCCATGTTTTATTTGAAATGGATTCAAAGTTGTTTTTTAGCTGCTACTGATATCGCTGGATTCTTCCCTCCTGCTTTACCTTATATATGAGTTTCACTTTTTTATTGAAGAACTGAAATAAAATAACTTTTTGATGATATTCTAATTTTGTGAGAAGCACCTGTATATTGCATTATGGTGCAAGGAATGTGGGAAATATTGAATTAAGGACTTCGTTTTTGAGGAAATCTGCCACTATATGAAATGTGCCTCAAAAGATTAGTATTTACTGCACACTTTCATATGCTGATTTTGTGAATAGATTTGAATGACCAGGGTAGTACATTCCAGAGAACTATTGTAGCACAAATACTTAAGATGGGAACTGGAGGTTCGATTATGGAGGATGTTAAAGTTAGGTTGCTGGCAGAATGAAGAGGTGAGGGAGAGCAAATATGGAGGTTCAGCACAATGGAGACCGTTGTGGAGAAAACTGGTACCGTAAGTATAAAATAACATTTTATCGTGAAAGGACAACCAGTGCAGTGTACTGCACAGGATAGAGGCACTGGTGTAGTGGCTGGACAGAAAGATAAACCTGGCTGTTATATCTGGGATAAATTAGAGAGAAAAGACCAACTGCTCACAATGAGCTACGGTAATCAGAAAGAGAATAACAGAGTAACGTTAAAGGTATGTTCACACTTTGTGATTATGCTGTGGATCTCCTGTCCAGATACACAGGAAGAAATGTATCATAGATGATATTTTAATAGCTATCCACATGACACAACTATTCAGTTCAAATATATATATATATATATATATATATATATATATATATATATATATATATATAGTTTTTGAACATGGATGCTTATTGTCAGCAGATTAACAAACAGATGGCTGATAGCATCTTTCAGAGGTACTGTATATGTTATTTTACAAGCTTGTTTTAGTATTTTGCACTGTACATATTGGGGTTTGAGAGAAAAAAAGAACACATCTGTAATTAGAGTGTAAGGTACTACTGCTTCCACAAGATGGCAGGAGCACTCACATCTATTTTTTTCTGAAACTACTAAAATGTATTAAATGCTGAAGAGTATACTAACAAGTCTACTCACCAACAAACAAGACTTCTCACCAACAACAGATGCCGAAGAGTAGGATGTTGAACTATTCTACAATCAAGTTCAAGTGGAAATTGACAAGACCCCAAAACAAGATTTACTCATTATCATGGGAGACTTAAATGCCAAAGTGAGCCATGGCAAACATGTAACTGTTGTGGAACCTTTGAACTTGGTGAATGAAACAATGCTGTAGCAAGATTCATTGACTTTTTTACGACAAATCAACTGTCCATCATGAACATCTTCCAAATTCACAAATGGAGACAGACTCTACACATGGGCATTACCAAATAGGGCCTATAAGAATCAGGTTGACTACACATGTGTTCGCCAAAGCTATAGGTCGTTGATAATTACTAGTGATGAGCGAGTGTACTTGGAGCGCCCCCAAGGGCTAGGGGTACTCGGTACCGGATCCTTCGGTTCTCAAGGGGGATGTCACGGTGGCTGACCCAGTCCGTGGCCCTCGGGAGGTCCGTTGTAAAACGGGAAAGGTCTTTAAAGGGAAAATGTTTGTGACGCCACCAGTGGTATTTGGTCAGGGTGACCGACGCTGCTTTAAGGGGTCAGCTGAGGTGATGTTATGGCAGCTAGATGTCCCCAGGGCTTCCCAGTGTGTAGATGGTGGATGGTGTGAGGCGCAGTGAAGAACGAGGACACAAGGTTGCAGTCTCTTTACCTTCTACTAAAGGCTTCAGCATCCACAGTCCAGAGCACCAGATCCCAGGGCAGGCAGAGTCCGGCCAGTTTGGAGGCAAATCCAGAGTCCCCTTATCCAGGTGGAAATCAGTAGCCTTCCTCTAGCGCCTTGGTGTTGTAGTACCTTACTGCTAAGCCTCTCATAAGGTCCTCACAGATGTTGTAGATGTTATCGATGTTATCTCTCTCTCTCTGTCCCCCAGATGGATAGGACAAACCCATATGACTGGTGGCTTGAGGATTTTTACAGGGACTCTCTCATGCCCCGGCCTCTTGTGGGTGCCACCTTGCCTCATGGGCAGGGCCGGTTTTAGACAAATTGGGGCCCTAGGCAAAAATTTAAAGTGGGGGCCCCAAATGATAACATTGCACTATGGCCCCCATATTTAGGGGCCTTATATCGGCCAATGGGTCTGCCACTATTAGCTGTATACCGGGTCACTGCTGGCACTTTGAAAAGCAGCTTTTGGCCATGTTCATAGGCAGAATTTTTGCAGCTGTTTCTTCTGCAAATAATTATTATACAGCAGTTTACATCACTAGCAAAAACTGCGATTTTCAGAAATCTCCTGCACACCCTTTTATTTTCCGTTGACTGAATTTCACAACTGCGTCTCTCCAGACCCCAGCATGTCAATTTATCTTGCGCAGACGCGAGTCTCCGCAAGAGAAATCTCACCACTGCAATGTATAGGACGCAGGGATTCCACACGGTTCAATGAACACACGCGGAATCACCTGTGTTCAAAAGATGGCAGCACTTTGGACGCAGCACATGTCTGCTGCATCCAAAGGGCTGCCATTTCCGGATCCTCTGCACATACCCTAAAAAATGGGTGTTTTGAAAGCAGTGTTTATACTGCCAAGAGAGCAGGCTTTGGCTGCAAAAAAAAAAAATGCACCAAAAACGCCGATTCCTATGCACACCTGTACTATATATGTGTATGGTTTATCCTTATTATTTCACGTGGGAATTCATTTATTTCTATATAATAAATGCTCTGATTCAGCAGACAATATTCCTGTCTTGTGTCATCCAGACAGTAGTGACAGGACATCGCCCTATCAGATTACAAGCAATGATTTAGTGACTGGTCAGAGCCCATGCTGATCCCTGCTGTATGTGACTGTGAAACCTGATCCTACAGCAATCAGCACAGAGCTCCGGGACCAAATGAGTAAATCACAGCACTGAGGGGGTCTCAAGGGGGGTTTGGGAGACACGTTCTGGGACTGCTGCTTCACTGCTGTACACCCTCTGGGCACTTCATACAGGGGCTGCAGAGGCAGGGGGCCCCCTTTCTAGGTGGGGGCCCCAGGCGACTGCCTGGTCTGCCTGTGCCAAACGCCATCCCTGCTCATGGGTATAGGGTGGATCAGTAACTTGCAATTAGCTGTCCTGCCAGTCTCTGGAGCAAGGCATAAAGGACTGTTGCTCCCTTGGTGTTCCGGCTACTGGGATCATGTGCCTCAGAAGTAGGCAGCCTGTGTAGGGCAGAACTCCTTCTGGTATCCACTCCTTTGCTATGACATCTTCTCACTCTCTACAATACAGTTCTCTGTTCATGTCCTTTCTTAGGAACTGCCGCAGTGGGGCAGGCGCAGCTCCGTGACCTTCTGTCTAGGCCTCTGACAGGATCCCACCCCTGTCAGGGACTAACTACCTGAGCAAAGCTCAGCCAGCAACTGCCTAACGTCCTCTCCAGGCCACCAGTTTTACCTAATTGTGAAGAGTGCCCTAATAAATAGGAGCATAGATCCCCCTGGTGGACTGGAGTATGAAATGTGTTGTATGTTTGTGGTACCTGGTAAAGAGATCTTCTTTATTGCCTCCAAACATTACTCCCCCCTAGAGGAAAATGGTATTACTACAACGACCAGGACCCTGGGGCGCTGCAGATCTCTGAATGATCCAATGTTGTCCTAAATGCCTAATGATGATAAATATAATCCACCTGTGTGTAATCAAGTCTCCGTATAAATGCACCTGCTCTGTGATAGTCTCAGGGCTCTGTTTGAAGCACAGAGAGCATCATGAAGACCAAGGAACAAAACAGGCAGGTCCGTGATACTGTTGTGGAGAAGTTTAAAGCTGGATTTGGATACAAAATGATTTCCAAAACTTTAAATATCCCAAGGAGCACTGTGCAAGCGATCATATTGAACTGGAAGGAGTATCATACCACGGCAAATCTACCAAGACCCGGCTGTCCCTCTAAACTTTCAACTCAAACAAGGAGAAGACTGATCAGAGATGCAGCCAAGAGGCCCATAATCTGGATGAACTTCAGAGATCTGCAGCTGAGGTAGGACAGTCTTCCATGGGACAACAATCAGTCGTACACTCCACAAATCTGGCCTTTATGGAACAGTGGCAAGAAGAAAGACATTTCTCAAAGATATCCATATAAATTGTTGTTTAAAGTTTGCAACAAGCCACCTGGGAGACACACCAAACATGTGGAAGGTGTTCCGGTCAGATGAAACCAAAATCGAACTTTTTGGCAACAATGCCAAACAATATGTTTGGCATAAAGACAACACAGCTCATAATCGTGAACACACCATCCCCACTGTCAAACATGGTGGTGGCACCATCATGGTGTGGGCCTGCTTTTCTTCAGCAGGGACAGGGAAGATGTTTTAAAATTGATGGGAAGATGGATGGCGCCAAATACAGGAATATTCTTGAAGAAAACCTGTTGGAGTCTGCAAAAGACCTGAGACTGGGACAGAGATTTGTCTTCCAACAAGACAATGATCCCAAACAGAAAGCAAAATCTACAATGGAATGGCTCACAAACAAATGTATTTTTATTATTATTATTGTTATACCGCCATTTATTCCATGGCGCTTTACATGTTTCCAGGTGATAGAATGGCCAAGTCAAAGTCCAGACCTCAATCCAATCGAGAATCTGTGAAAAGAGCTGAAAACTGCTGTTCACAAACGATCTCTATCAAACCTCACTGAGCTCGAGCTGTTTGCCAAGGAAGAATGGGCAAGAATTTCAGCCTCTTGATGTACAAAACTGATAGAGACATACCCCAAATGACTTGCAGCTGTAATCGCAGCAAAAGGTGGTGCAACAAAGTATTAAGTTAAAGGGGCCGAATTATATTGCATGCCCCACTTTTCAGTTTTTGAATTTCCACAAAAATTTAAAATAACCAATAAATTTTGTTCAACTTCACAATTGTGTTCCACTTGTTGTTGATTCTTCACCAAAAATTTACATTTAGTATCTTTATGTTTGAAGCATGATATGTGGAAAAAGGTTGAAAAGTTCCAGGGGGCTGAATACTTTCGCAAGGCACTGTAGTATCGCATAACATACAGTTGTGCTCAAAAGTTTACATACCTCGGCAGAATTTTTCTTTCTTGGCCTTTTTTCAGAGAATATGAATGATAACACCAAAACTTTTTCTCTACTCATGGTTAATGGTTGGGTGACGCCAATTATTGTCAAACTACTGTGTTTTCTCTTTTTAAATCATAGTGACATCCCAAAACATCAAAATGACCCTGATCAAAAGTTCACATACCCCATTTCTTAATACCGTGTATTGCCCCCTCCAACATCAATGACAGCTTGAAGTCTTTTGTGGTAGTTGTGGATGAGGTTCTTTATTTTCTCAGATGATAAGCTGCCCACTCTTCTTGGCAAAAAGCCTCCAGTTCCTGTAAATTCTTGGGCATGAACTGTGTGCTTGAGATCTCCCCAGAGTGGCTAAATGATATTGAGGTCAGGAGACTGAGATGGCCACTCCAGAACCTTCAGTTTGTTCTGCTGTAGCCAATGACAGGTCAACTTGGCCTTGTGTTTTGAATCATTGTCATGTTGGAACGTCCAAGTACATCCCATGCGCAGCTTCCGGGTTGATGATTGCAAACTTGCTTCCATTATTTGCTGTTAACGTGCTGCATTGATCTTTCCTTCAATTTTCCTGTGCCTTTGTAGCTACAAATCCCCAAAACATCAGCAATCCACTTCCGTGCTTTACAGTATGAATGGAGTTCCTTTCATCATAGGCCTTGTCAGGGCCGGACTGGGACTAAAATTCAGCCCTGGCATTTGAAGTTACACAGGCCCACTTGTCACATGGTGACTGTATAATATCTTTGTACACTTGAAGGCAGTGCTGGTATTAGGCAAACTGGGGCCCTAGGCAAAGTTTAAAATGGGGCCCCAAATGCTAATATATTGCACATCACACAAAAGCATTTCGGTTGTATTTACAAGCGCTGAGTTCAGGCCGCTAAATGAGTTTGATCGACAATACTGAAGTTGTTCAACGCTTGTTTCCCGGCCTCTTTCCACTGAGGAATAATGATGGGAACAGAACGATCATTAATAGATCGCTAACAGATTACCATACAGTATCATGTTATCAGCAGCACATCTACAGTTTACACCGGTGATGTGCTGCTGAGAACAATGATTTTTGTTCCAGCAAAAACAATCTGAATATGCAGCATTTTACTTGTTTAGTAAAATAAACCCCATAGTCCTCCATATATTATAATGTGCACCACAGTCCTCCATATAGTATAATACACTCCCTATAGTTCTCCATATATTAAAATACACTGCTCAGTCCTCCATGTAGCATAATACACTCCTCATAGTTCTCCATATCATATAATGCACCGCCATAGTCATCCATGTAGTACAATTCACTTCCCATAGTATAATGCACCCCATAGTTCTTCATACAGTGTAACGTATTCCCCATAGTCGTCAATACAGTATAATTCAGCCCACATATAGTATAATGCAGCCACCACCCTACAGAATATAATGCAGCCACCCCAGAGTATAATGCAGCCAACCCAGAGTATAATGCAGCCACCATATAGAATATCATGAAGCCCCCCTCATAGATTAACCCCTTCATGACCGGGGGATTTTTCGTTTTTCCGTGTTCGTTTTTCGCTCCCCTCCTTCCCAGAGCCATAACTTTTTTATTTTTCCGTCAATTTGGCCATGTGAGGGCTTATTTTTTGCGGGACGAGTTGTACTTTTGAACGACATCATTGGTTTTAGCATGTCGTGTACTAGAAAACGGGAAACAAATTCCAAGTGCGGTGAAATTGCAAAAAAAGTGCAATCCCACATTGGTTTTTTGTTTGGCTTTTTTGCTAGGTTCACTAAATGCTAAAAATGACCTGCCATTATGATTCTCCAGGTCATTACGAGTTCATAGACACCAAACATGACTAGGTTATTTTTTATCTAAGTGGTGAAAAAAAATTCCAAACTTTGCTAAAAAAAAAAAAAAAAATTGCGCCATTTTCCGATACTCGTAGCGTCTCCATTTTTCGTGATCTGGGGTCAGTTGAGGGCTTATTTTTTGCGTGCCGAGATGACGTTTTTAATGATAGCATTTCGGTGCAGATACGTTCTTTTGATCGCCCGTTATTGCATTTTAATGCAATGTCGCGGCGACCAAAAAAACGTAATTCTGGCGTTTCGAGTTTTTTTCCCGCTACGCTGTTTAGCGATCAGGTTAATACTTTTTTTTTATTTGATAGATCGGGCAATTCTGAGCGCGGCGATACCAAATATGCGTAGATTTGATATTTTTTTTATTGATTTATTTTGATTGGGGCGAAAGGGGGGTGATTTAAACTTTTATGTTTTTTTTATTTTTTTCACATTTTTTTAAACTTTTTTTTTTAACTTTTGCCATGCTTCAATAGCCTCCATGGGAGGCTAGAAGCAGGCACAGCACGATCGGCTCTGCTACATAGCAGCAATCTGCTGATCGCTGCTATGTAGCAGAATTGCACGTGTGCTGTGAGCGCCGACCACAGGGTGGCGCTCACAGCGACGGGCAATCAGTAACCATAGAGGTCTCAAGGACCTCTATGGCTACAATGGAGACGCATCGCCGACCCCCGGACATGTGACTGGGGTCGGCGATGACGTCATTTCCGGCCGCCCGGCCGAAGCGGTAGTTAAATGCCGCTGTCTGCGTTTGACAGCGGCATTTAACTAGTTAATAGGTGCGGGCAGATCGCGATTCTGCCCGCGCCTATTACGGGCACATGTCAGCTGTTCAAAACAGCTGACATGTCCCGGCTTTGGTGCGGGCTCACCGCGGAGCCCTGCATCAAAGCAGGGGAGCCGGCATCGGACGGTATAGTACGTCCGATGCCGGTAAGGGGTTAATGCAGCCCCCTCATAGAGTATGATGCAATCACCCCTCAAAGAATATAAATATAATACAGCCCCCCATAGAATATAATGCAGCCCCGAATATTATATAATACAACCCACCTCCCCACAGAATATAATGCAGCCCCATAAAAGGGTATGATGCAATCATCCCTCATAAAATCTAATACAGCCCCCCATAGAATATAATACAGCCCACCTCCCCATAAAATATAATGTAGCCCCCATAGAATATAATGCAGCCCCCCATAGTATATAACACAGCCTCCCCCATAGAATATAATATACCTCCACAATAGTATATAACACAACCACATAGTATATAACACGGCCTCCCCATAGAATATAATATACCCCCATAGTATATAGCAAAGCCTGCATAGTATATAGCTCAACCCGCATAGTATATAGCAAAGCCCACATAGTATATAGCACAACCCACATAGTATATAGCAAAGCCCGCATAGTATATAGCACAACCTGCATAGTATATAGCACAACCCGCATAGTATATAGCACAATCCGCATAGCATATAGCACAACCCACTAGCAAATAACACAGCCCACATAGTAGTAAACAGCACAGCCCACACAGTAGTATATAGCACAGCCCACATAGTAGTATATAGCACAGCCCACTCTTGTCCAGCTATACGTGAACTAGAAACTTCTAAAATACATGAAAGTCCTTTGTTTAGTTTTTGTACGATTTTATGCAAACCGTTGACGTTACGAATACGAAAATATATATTGTTAGAGTCCATCGGAGGATCTATACATCGCTCGAAACACGGGCTTCTAACTCCATCTGGTAAAGAAGTAGGGTTTTCTCTGTAAAGATGTATCCCAAATAGGACATATTTGATCTCATTAGAATGCTCACGTTAATCCAAGATGAATGATGGGTTTGTTATGACTATGACATGTTTTGTAGCGGAGTTATCGAAAGTAGATATAGATTAGGATAAAATGAGTTAACTGAAGAGGTAGGAGGGACGAGGTGATCCAACCCCTTTCTGGGATGTTACAGGCTGTGCTATAACTGTCTGCCCACATCCCCAGCTCTTTCTTCTTGGGATGTATGGAAAACTGCACTAGCCTGGGTGCCTGCCATGCTTTGAACATGTGAGTGTTAGCTTTTCTCCTTTATTCCCTTTATGTTGTAATTACCGTGTACATATTTGCAATTGACTTATTTGTAACATCTTTATAAAATATTTTTGATAAAGCACTGCCTAATTTTTATGGGATATAATATTTAATATTAGTTCATTCTCCTGTTCTAAACCGTACCCTAAGTCTTCTGAAGGGAAAATACGCTACTGTTGTGTTGGGTTAGCTTCGGACCCGTTTAATCGAAGCTGGTGGCAGCATACATTTTGTACTGGGTAGTTGGGTGGCGTTGTAGCGACTGCGGCATTATTGATCCTGCCTAAGTGGGAGTAGTTTATCGCGTCGCTGCAGCGTGCCCAATAGCCAGTACATAGCAGGCAGCCTTTCTGGCGACTAATTACCCAGGGTGCAGTACCTAATCTGACCTGAGAGTAAGGGGGGCACCAGAGAGCTGCAAGTGTTAAGTGGAACTGTAAGCGGGATATATATAAATCCCTGCAGTTCGTGGTACATAGAAAAGCAGTGGGATACCTAAAATAAGCCCCTGCTGTAAACTAAGAGGTCAATAGCCTTGTGTGTGGTTTTTCATCTCATCGTGGAGTGGAGGGATAACTAAGATAAGCCCCCCTGCACATGTGATAGCCGTCTGTTGGCCTAAAGTCACCTTAATCCGTGACGTAGGGGTGACGGTCACGGTGGGAATCGTGACAAATTGGTGGCAAGGCGGTGGGATATCTTAGAGCATTAGTGATTTGGTTTGAGTAATCATTCCTCTCACTAAAAACTTGCAGAAAGTTCTTGCGAGGACTCTGCGCAAATAAGTTTTGAGAACGAACTCAGTGTTTTATTAGTCTTGAGACAATTGCGTACTGGTAATTATCCCCTCCCTTCTCTTCGTTTTTCTATCCTATCTTTTATTTGGCAACCATGGCTGCGAAAGGGGAAGCCTGGTACAATCAGCAGAAGAAGGACATTCTTGCTGGGATATGCATGTACCACGGCCTGAACCCCCAGGACAAGTCCAAGGCTCAAATGGTCGCTGACCTGGTGCAATTTGAAGCCAACCAAGCCAGGTCACAGAGCCCAGAGGCCGCAGAAGCCAGCACCAGCGAACATGGTGCTGCAGCAGAGGTCCAACCACTGAATGCTGGCCCTGTTAGCAATCCGGGCAAATTGGACCACCAACTGCAGGCAGCCTTGAAAGAATTCCCCACTGACGACCATGAGGGACGTCGGCAGCTGATTCAGCAATACCTGCAGGAGGCCCAGCAAGCCGAGAGAGAGGCCTGAGCTGAGAGAGAGGCCCGAGCTGAGCGAGAGGCCCAGGCCCAGCGAGCCGAGCGGCAAGCGGAGCGGGAGTACCAGCTGCAGTTAGCCCAACTGCAAATGCAGGGGTTGTCCCAGACCAACCGTGAGCCCAGCAGCGCTCAGACACCGAAGCCCTGGCCCGATCACTTCCCTGTTATGGAGGACGGAGACTTGGACACTTTTCTGCGGGCCTTTGAGAAAGCCTGCAGACAGTACCGGGTGCCTACAGATGAATGGGCACGATACCTGACACCAGGGCTGAGAGGCAAAGCTCTGGAGGCGTTTGCTGCCCTCCCTCAAGAACAAGATGGTGGCTATGAGGCCATCAAGCAGGCTCTGATAGCCAAGTACCAGCTTACACCCGAGGTGTACCGTAGAAAGTTCCGGACCCTCCAACGTGGCCCACACGACAGTTACAGTGGTGTGGTGCATGGACTGGGGACCTACTTTGACCAGTGGACCCAAGGACTGTCAGTGACCACCTTTCCACAGCTGCGAGACCTGATGATCAAAGACCAGTTCTTTCATCTTTGCCCAGCTGAGGTGCGACAGTTCGTGATGGACAGAGAACCCAAAGACGTGACGAAAGCAGCACAGATTGCCGATACCTATGAGGCCAACCATAGATCGGAAGTGCGGAAGCCAGTCACCACCAGCTGGAGAGGGGGTAAGCCTGCAACCAACACCAGTACCCCTGCCAGCCAACACACCAGAGGTCCTGGCCCCGTGGCCAACAGCACCAGACCTACCACTGAACCTCGCAAGTGTTACACCTGCAATCAGGGCCTAATGCAGCAGTTCTTTTGGTGGGTGGTGTGGTTGGGAGGGTGTGTGACAACGTACAGCACGTCACTGTGGGAGGCCATGTTGCTACAGGCCTCAAAGACACCGGGGCTGAACGAACCCTCATCCGACCCAAACTGGCGGCCCCTGAAGAAATCATTCAGGGGAAAACCCTAACTGTCACTGGGATTGGGGGCATCAGCTGTCCCTTACCGATGACCCGGGTTTTTATTGATTGGGGTGCCGGGAGCGGGGTGATAATTTGCCCACTGATGTTTTGTTGGGGACTGATTTGGGGAGGATGGTTGCATACTACGTTCCTGACACCCCTCCCCAATCTACTAATGAGGGTAACGTTAAGCCTGATGATGATGATGATGGGAAATCGCATGTGTTACCTGACCATGCGTTATCTTGTAATGATGCATCTAATAACCATTTTTTTCCTAGGATTGATGGTGAAAATGTTGTAACTGTGCCAGCTGAACCTCATAATGATTTTTCTGTGAAGGTTAATGTGTCCATAGGTACAGGCGTGCCCAGCCACGTCGCTCTGCGGAGTGAGACGGCTGAGGGACCTCTAACAGGGGCAAGTGTCGGTGCTACAGGAAATGGGGAGATGCATGGGAACCGTGAGGAAGGTGATGCCATGAAAGTGACCAGTGCCACCGAGGAAGGTAACTGGCCCATAAGTAGCACTGCCCCTGGAGTGTTGGGGGTGGATGGGGAGGTAGAGCCCATAGCAGCGCCGGCTGATGGGTCTTTAGAATTCCCCGGGGAGACAGCCTACGTAGCTGTTGTCACCCGCAGTCAGAGTGCCCGGAACACAGATAACTGTCAGCCTTCCGGACCCTCCTCAGTCACCACTGTGACTTAACCAGAGGTGGACCCAGAGCAGATCCAAGAGGGTTCCCGTGGGGAAGGGACCCTGACATCGCTTCTGGCTTCCCCTAGCCAGGAGTTTCAGGCCGCTCTGCACACAGATGCAAGCCTAGAGAGTTTGAGACAACTTGCCGGGACGCACTTCTCCGAGGCTGATAAGGAGAAGGTGTTCTGGGAACGAGGAAGGTTATACCGGGAGACCGTACCCGGAGAATCACAAAAGGAGTGGTTGAGGGAAAGACAGCTGGTCGTCCCGCAGCAATTCCGGGGTGAGTTGTTGCGGATTGCCCATGAGATCCCGCTAGCTGGACACTTGGGGATCAGCAAAACTAAGGCCCGGCTGTCTCAACACTTCTATTGGCCTAAGATGGGGACAGATGTGTCAAACTACTGCCACTCCTGTATCACTTGTCAAAGAGTGGGGAAGGCGGGGCCTGCTCTTAAGGCTCCCCTGATCCCTTTGCCAGTGATAGAGGAGCCTTTCCAGAGGATCGCGGTGGACATTGTGGGCCTGCTGGCCGTCCCCAGCAGCTCTGGAAAGCAATACATCCTTACTGTGGTAGACTACGCTACCCGGTACCCAGAGGCAGTAGCTCTGTCGTCAACTAGGGCAGATAAGGTGGCGGATGCCCTGTTGGCCATCTTTTCACGTGTAGGATTTCCCAGGGAAATGCTTACTGATCAAGGAAACCAATTTATGTCTCGCCTAATGGAGGCTCTCTGTAAGAGAATGCAGGTGAAGCACCTGGTATCGAGTGCATATCACCCACAGACCAATGGCTTGTGTGAACGCTTCAATGGTACCCTCAAACAGATGCTACGCATGCTGGTTGAGACTCAAGGGCGCGACTGGGAGCGGTACCTCCCACACCTGCGGTTCGCTTACCAAGAGGTTCCGCAGGCCTCGACGGGGTTCTCCCCCTTCGAGCTCCTGTACGGCAGGCGAGTTCGGGGACCCCTTGGGTTGGTAAGAGAATCCTGGGAAGAGGAGCCAAACCCTTCTGAAGTGTCCATAGTGGAGTATGTCATACGCTTCCGTGACAAGATGCAGACCTTGACGCAGTTGGTGCATGACAACATGACGCAAGCTCAGGCTGACCAGAAGCACTGGTACGACCAGAACGCCCGGGAGTGGATCTACCACGAGGGTCAAAAGGTGTGGGTGCTGGTCCCCGTACCAACGGATAAGCCTCAGGCAGCCTGGGAGGGCCTGTACGTCGTCCACCAACAGCTCAACCCGGTCACTTACGTGGTCACGCTTGACCACGCTCGGGGTAGGCGAAAGGCCTTTCACGTCAACATGATGAAGGCTCATCACGAACGTGAACCTTTCATCCTACCGGTCTGCAGCTTGCCCGAAGACGGTGAGGAAGGCACCCTCCTGGACATGCTGGCCCAAGCCAAGGCCAATGGGTCCATCGAGGACGTGGAGGTAAGCGCCTCGTTAACTGAACCCCAGCGGTTGCAGTTGCAAACCACCCTGGAACCCTTCCGGGTCGTGTTCTCCAACCGAACTGGGAGGACTGAGTTAGCAGTCCACGAGGTGGACACCGGGAATCACGCCCCACTACGGCGAACACCCTATCGAATCTCTGACCAGGTGCAGCAGATTATGCGCCAAGAAATCGATGAGATGTTACAGCTGGGGGTGATTCGACGGTCAAAGAGTGCGTGGGCCTCACCTGTAGTTCTCGTGCCAAAGAAGGACCGGACCACCCAGTTCTGCGTGGACTACAGGGGGCTCAACGCCATTACAGCCTCTGACGCGCACCCCATGCCGCGCATCGAGGAGCTGCTTGAGAAGTTAGCTGGCGCAAATTACCTAACAATAATGGATCTGAGTCGATGTGTGGCCATTATACAGTATTGAGCATCATGTGTGGCCATTAAACAGTATGGAGCATCATGTGTGGCCATTATACAGTATTGAGCATCATGTGTGGCCATTATACAGTATGGAGCATCATGTGTGGCCATTATACAGTATAGAGCATCATGTGTGGCCATTATACAGTATGGAGCATCATGTGTGGCCAATATACAGTATGGAGCATCATGTGGGGCCATTATACAGTATGGAGCATCATGTGGGGCCAATGGCCATTATACAGTATTGAGCATCATGTGTGGCCATTATACAGTATGGGGCACTGTGTGGCCATTATACAGTATGGAACATCATGTAGGGCCATTATACAGTATGGAGCACTGCGTGGCCATATTTTTTTTTTGGTTTTAATTATTGTATACTAGATGGTTGCCTGATTCTAACGCATTGGGTACTGTAGAATATGTTTGTCCACGTAGTATGTTGCCCAACCACGTAGTAATTTGCCCAGCCACGTAGTATATTGTCCAGCCACGTAGTATATTGCCCAGCCATGAAGTATATTGGCCAGTCACATAGTATATTGCCCAGTGACGTTGTATATTGCCCAGCCACATAGTATATAGCAGAGCCACGTAGTATATTGTCCAGCCACGTAGTATATTGCCCAGGTACATAGTATATTGCCCAGCCACGTAGTATATTGCCCAGCCACGTAGTATATTGGCCAGCCACGTAGTATATTGGCCAGCACAGAGCCACGTAGTATAGAGACTTAAAAAAATAAAAATAAACATATAATCACCTATAGCCCGATGAAGTCCTGCTATACTTACCCTCCGCCACCTTTCTCGCTCCTCGCCACGATCCCGGGACCACTCCATTGCAAGCGGCAGCTCTCGGTGCCAGGGCTGGTGTGAGCAGGACCTATGATGACGTCGCAGTCACATGACCGTGACGTCATGGCAGGTCCTTGTCGCACACCAGCCCTGGGACGGGACTTCACTGGAAGCTGCCGCTTGCAATGGAGAGGTCCAGGGAGCGTGGCGAGGAGCGGTAAAGGTGGCGGAGGGTGAGTATAGCAGGTTTTTTTTTTTTTTTATTATTTTTAACATGACATTTTTACTATTGATGCTGCATATACAGCATCAATAGTAAATAATTGGGGACACACAGGGTTAATTGCAGTGGTAACGGAGTGCGTTACACCGCGGGCAGTTACCGCTGCCATTAACCCTGTGTGAGCGGTGAGTGGAGGGGAATTTGGAGCGGGCGCCAGGCAGTGAGTGCAGGGGAGTAGGGGAGGGACTAATCGGACTGTGGCTGTCGCTGATTGGTCGCGGCAGCCATGACAGGCAGCTGCCGAGACCAATCAGCGAACGAATAACCGTGACAGAAGGACAGACAGACGGATGTACCCCTTAGACAGTTATGTATATAGATGAAACAGTGTGATCAGCAGTGCTAAATGGCTGTGGTTGGGACTTGGATATGGGTGTGATTAGTTGTGAAATGGGTGTGGTCAGAGGCGTGGCCTAAATTTTGCCACGGCGCACTACGTGTGCCGCAACCTTTGGACCTTTTTCCCTTCAAAAGTTGGTAGGTATGGCACCGCATTTCCCAGATCACAGCAAGTACCGCAAATCCCATAGGGAATGAATGAAACCAAACGTAGTGTTGCTGTAAGTGATCCGTTGCGTGCAGAAAAACTGTCCGATCTGCTGCAAAAGGCGACTTTCACAACAGCGATTCTTGCCAAAGTCTATGCGGATAGTGTCATACTCACCAATGGGGGAGGCAGCACTAAAAGTGCCTAGGGCAGCAGAAACTCTAAATACGGCCCTGTCTGGATCCCAGAAACTCACTCAGCTTTTATGCCCACACACTGATTACAAGCAAACAGGTCACTTGTGAGGTCACTTGTGTCAACTTCTGTGTATGTTATCAGGCCAAGTGAAATTTTGAACATGGTCATTTGGATGTTTTGGGTTGTCATTATGATTTAAAAAGAGAAAACACAGTAGTTTGACAATAAATGGCTTCACCGAACCAGTAACCATGAGTGGAGAAAAAGGCCAAGAAAGCAAAAATTCTGCCGGGGTATGGGAACTTTTGAGCACAACTTTATAATTCTAGGTGCAGGGAACTTAGCTTAGTTGGACCACTCCAGCGGTAATATAAAAAAAAATGCTGGAGTGGTGCTTTAATATAAGAAACACTGTGATGTATATTAGGGTCAAGTGACATCTTTCCAGGACCCCTTACCTGCCAGCACTCAAAATATTCACTCTCCTCTTCCCTCCTACCTCCTTAGTGACTACAAAACACATAAAACTGTAGACAGACAGGAGCGGTAGGCAGCTGCAATTTTCCCTTTTTTATATGAGAGCTATAGAAATCTCACTGCCTCGTGGCGTGCGGAACTATTATATTGCATGAAGAAAGACATACCATACCAACTTAGCAATTAGAAAGGTACGATTGGAGAGACACAAGAGGGAAGGAAAACCACACAAAACGTTAATCTACTGCTGCTGAATAATGTAATGTACTCTTCAAAACAACCATTTACATTCCTCAAAGAAGGAAGAGACATGGAGCAATGATGAACAATCAGTGAACCTGCAGCTGTGATAACATCTTGTTAGGTAAAATTAAATATTCGAGAATTTGAAAATATGAATCCCACATTTACTAATAGGTATAGGAATTTTACTAAAATACTCAATAAATCACTAATGTTAACGGCGATTCTTCCATTCAGACAAAAGTTAGGACTTTAATAAATCAGCAACCAGTGAAAGGACAAGATAAAACTTTAATGCAACATTTAGAAGTGGATGGTACCCACTGGGCGATCTGGTACGCTGACCAATCAGTCATGGATGAATGCTTCTTCACAAAAGTCATAAGTGAAATGAAGTGTCAATCAGGTGAAGAACTGTCTTCCAAATGAAGAATTCCCTCTTGAAGTAACACCATCTTGGTAAGGTAATGAATAGGCCATTTAGAATGTTGGTGCAAATGGCAGATCTGAATCCCGAGGGTGAGTGTGGAGACGATTTAGCCTGTTGGCCAAAGAAAAATCCATAACGTTTTCTGCAGCTCTGGAGTTCACAAGCGCCTGCTACAAAAATAAGGAGGTTTGAAGAAATGTGAAACTGGAATGATAAAAGTACCGGGGGTGGATTGTTAACCCCATGGTGTGCCCTCCATTTTCATCTAAGATTTGAAGTTTTCGGTTTGGCTGTTAATCAGGGAGAGTAAAGACATAATGTAACCAGTTGGAGAAGGACAAGGGACTACTTTACGAAAGCTTTGAGGTTCTCTTCCTGGGCAGAAACTTGGAAGTAGTGCTGACTTTTGGAAATAGACAATCCTGATCCTTTTCACTATTTTCTTTAAAGGGAATCTGTCACCCCAAAATTCGCCTATAAGCGAAGGCCACTGGCATCAGGGGCTTATCTGTAGCATTCTGTACTGCTGTAGATAAGCCCCCGATGTAACCTGAAAGTGAAGAAAACCAAGTTAGATTATACTCACCCAGGGGCGGTCCCGGTTCGGTCCGATGGGCGTCGCGGTCCGGCGCCTCCCATCTTCAAACAATGTCGTTCTCTTCTTTGCTTCCTGCCGTGGCTCCTGCACAGGAGTACTTTGTCTGTCCTTGCAGCGCTGGAGTCCTGGGTTCTAATCCCACCTTGGACAACATCTGCAAGGAGTTTGTATGGTCTCCCCGTGTTTGCGTGGGTTTCCTCCAGGTACTCCGGTTTCTTCCCACACTACAAAGACATACTGATAGGTAATTTGAATTGTGAGCCCCAACGGGGACAGTGATGATAATGTGTGCAAACTGTAAAGCGCTGCGGAATATGTTAGCGCTATATAAAAATTATTATTATTAAATGCAGATCTAGATAGTGGAAAGAGAAACCAGATCATCAAAGGATGTTTGCAGATTCTGTCCAGTTAACTCATTTTTAGCTAGTTTGACAAACCACACATGCTTGCTTATAAGAAACATAAAACATCTCTTACCTTTTCCCTATGGAGGGAAGCTGGTTTTCTCCCTCATGTTGTGAACTGATGCCTCTGCATTGTACTGCCTAAAATGGGACACTGACAGGGCTGGGGTTTCTGTAATATGTGGTAACCCGTGGACATGCCATAATTGTCTAACAAAAAAATAACCTATAAAGGGAATCTGTCACTAGGTTGCTGCTACCCCATCTGAGAGACCCTGATTCCAGTGATATGTCACTTACTGACCTGTATGTTATATTCTTGATAAAAACCATGCTACCTGCTTAAAGAAGTTGTCCACTTCTATAACTTTTTTTCATAAATCTTGCTATTATGTGCCACTGAAAACATCCAGTGTTTATATTAGCAATATTACCTTTTATCATGCTGTAGCAGCACATCTTTAGTGCTGGATCCAGCTCTCATGGGGTTAATCAACAACTTCCTTTCTCCTGAGTTATTGTGCTCTAATACTACAAGTTCCATGATGCATTGCACTGGCCTGTAAGCCCGAACCTAGCACACCCACTCCAAAACACACCCAAACCCCTCCCTCCAAAATGATTTGTGATATCATTTCTCTCCAGCCTCCTCTTTTACATTTGTCCAACCCACACTCCATTACAGATAGATATGGGATAGATAGATATGGGATAGATAGATGTGTATCTATGTCTATTTACATAGATATGTCCATATCCATGTTTCTAAACCCCTTCACCTTGGAGCTTTTTTCGTTTATCGCTCCCCTTCTTTCCAGAGCCATAATTTTTCCGTCAATATGGCCATGTGAGGGATTGTCTTCTGCGGGACAAGTTCTACTTTTGAACGACACCATTGGTTTTACCATGTCGTGTAACAGAAAATGTGAAAAAAATGTGCGATGAAATTGCAAAAAAAGTGCAATCCCATACTTGTTTTTTGCTTGGCTTTTTTGCTAGGTTCACTAAATGCTAAGGTTGTGTGCATGCATTGCGGATTTGATTGCAGATCCGCAGGGTTTTTTGCCGCACAGAATTGCATCAAATCCGCATTGTAGTGCACAACCAATGTAAGTCTATGGCAGCCGCAGACTTGTTCTGCACATGCTGCGGAAAAAGCCGCACCGAAATACAGCTTTTTTTCCCACAGTATGTCACTTCCTTTGTGCGGAACTGCAGCGTTTCTGCACCCATAGATTTGCATTGAGTCGGGCACATCCGCAGAAAACCGCAGATGTAAAAAAGATCTGCAGCTTTGCTGCAGATGTGGGTCCGAGAAACGCTGCAGTTTGGGTTGAGGAAAGTGTGTGGGCGGTGACTGTGTGCGTGTATGTGTGTGCGGGCAGGGTCTGCGGGTTGTTCGTATGTGTGCGGGACTGTGCAGGTGTGCGCGGGACTGTTTGGGTGTGTGCGGGGCTGTTTGGGTGTGTGCGGGGCTGTTTGGGTGTGTGCGGGGCTGTTCGGGTGTGTGCGGGGCTGTCAGGGTGTGTGTGGGGGGTCTTTGGGTGTGTGTGTGTGTGCAGGCATCATCCGATGGGACTACAAGTACGCAGCATACAATCTGCAACTAATCCAGATGTAATCCGGACACACACTCTACACTATCCATACATCTATTAATAGATATATCTATCCATAGATATATCTATTCAGATACATCTATAGATATGTGAATAGATAGATGTATGCATCTATAGATCTATCTATATGTAGATCTATCTATCCATCTCATCTGTCTATCTGTGTGTAATGGAGTGTGGGTTGGCCAAATGTTAAAGAGGAAGTTGGACAATAATGACATCACAAATCGTTTTTTTTTGTTCAATAATACTTTATTTAGCTTTCAAAAACGCATTAAAAACGCATAAAGGAGAGATAATGGTGTGCACTCAGGTCAAGAACAGGGAGGTGCTGGTAGAACAGACCATGTGGTCCCAACAATCATGTACTTGGAAATCACCGCACACTCAGAACCGGTATGATGCAAAAAATTGTTACACAAGTTTATTGTGTTCACAGTCAATGTTGCCACAAAAGAAAATAAAATGTGCTGATAGAAACCCAACGTTTCGACCCTGCTGGGTCTTATTCATGGGGTTACTATGGAAAACAGAGAGAATGTCAGTTTTAAATCCGCTAAGGCTACGTTCACATTAGCGTTTTGCGTGTTTGCGTCGGGTGACGCAGCGGCAACGCATGCGTCATGCGCCCCTATATTTAACATGGGGGACGCATGGACATGCGTTGTGCTGCATTGTGCGACGCATGTGTTTTTTTTGCCGCAAGCCTCGGGCGCAGAAAACGCAACAAGTTGCATTTTTCTTGCATCCAAATTTCGGCAAAAAAGGACGCATGCGTCGCAAAACGCAGCGTTTTTGCGTGCGTTTTTATTTGCGTTGTGCGTTGCGTCGCCGACGCAGCGGCGCACAACGCAAATGTGAACGTAGCCTAACATCGACGGAGGCAAAGAAGATATAATATGAGAATGAGCTAAATCATAATATATATATATATATACACCAATGGATAAAAATAACTAGACAAGCATAAATGGTATTTACAAACATATACAGGTATATTTACAAAGGGAGAGGAGCCAGAGATGGTAAGAGACTAACGTTGCTGTGCAACACTTTTGATTCAAAGTTGTTTGTGACATTAACCTGAAGCGGGGATGTTGGAGAAAAAGGCGTCATATAAGCTAGTTACCTTGGTTTACCATTAGACACATATAGGAGTGGCAGATGTAGAGTAGGAGCAAAGATCCCTTGGCGTATAAATTGTCACTGTGATGGATGATAGAACAACAAAGTTACATAGGGATAAGTGCGAACAGAATACGTAGGGCATCTAGATGTTGTGTGCAAGTAGGGTCCCCTTGGCATACAGAGTGCGGATGGTAATAATTGGGGGGAATGTACAGCGGGAGAGGCATGGGATATAGGGTGGGATGCGATGTTTTACAGTGCTACTGACCCCCACTGACGCTATGGTGGTTTGTCCAGTTGGTGTTACATAGTTACCCCACAGTACTACATGGTTATTAGTCCCCACTGGTGCTATGATAATTGGAGGGTTACAGTATGCATCAAGCTGGCAGACACAATTCATGGGGCCACGAGCCACATGTGGCTCCCGAGCTACAGGTTGGGGAGCCCTGGTCTAGGGTAATGATTGGGTTTAGGCTAGGGTTAGGGTTTTGGCTAGGGTTAGCATTGGGGTTGGGTTCTTTTGAAAAATGATGACTAGTGTTGAGCGCAAGCGCTCGCTACTCGAATCTGCACCGGGGTCACTCAAGCACCAGCGATACTTGGCGCATAGCCGAGCACCCAGTACAAACTCGAGTAGGGAGCGCTTGTGCTCAACACTAATGATGACATATTCAATATGATGACCTAATGTTATCAAATTGTGTAGTACCTTTCGTTCAAAATCCTCACTGCACCCCTAGATAAAATCCCTAAGGGGTGTAGTTTCCAAAAAGGGGTCACTTGTTGGGGGTTTACACATTTTAGGCACATCAGGGGCTCCCAAAAGTGACATGGGTTTGCTATCGATTCCAGCCATTTTTGTGTTCAAAACGTCAAACGGTGCTCCTTCACTTCCAAGCCCTGCCGTGCTGCCAAATAGTGTATTTCCCCCACATATGGGGTACCGGCGTACTCAGGAGAAACTGCACAACAAGTCTTGGAATCCATTTTCTCCTGAAATCTTTCTGAAAGTAAAAAACTTGGGGCCAAAGCAAAATTTTTGTGAAGAAAAGGAAAATATTTTTTTCTTTCCACATTCCATTAATCCCTGTGAAGCACCTGAAGGGTTAATAATCTTCTTGATGGTAGTTTTGAGCACCATGAGGGGTGCAGTTATTAGAATGGTGTCACTTTTGGGTATTTTCTGTCATATAGACCCCTCAAAGTCACTTCAAATGAGAGGTGGTTCCTAAAAAAATGGTTTTGTAAATCTTGTTGGAAAATTGAGAAATCGCTGGTCAACTTTTAACCCTTCTAACGTCCTAACAAACTAAAATTATGGTTCAAAATTGTGCTGATATTTATTAGTTTGTGTGGTATATATGACCACGTCTCCTCCCTATGGCACACACGATGTCAATGTGCCCCCGCCATACACTCCTCACATCACAAAGGCCGGGTGGGGGTCCGCCTGCTGAGACCCCACTGCTCAGTAGGGTGGGGCGGTGAAATACTGGAGTGCACCCCCAGCCACTGGCTATACCTTCCAGAGCGCCATTCTTGGGACCCCCGGGCGAGCGGACCCTCACTGCCTCCCGTGTGTGGGGGGCGGATTAACCCTTCCATGCCACCGTGCAAGTCTCCAGTACAATGCCTTTTGGCAGACTGGTGTAGCTGGATGCATTCCTCATCGCTAGCAGGAGATTTTCTCACTCCCGGCCACCGCACCCCCCGCCTGCACACACCGCACCCAGCAGCCGGGTGCCCGCCGCCGCTGAGCGCAGATGTGCCTGGGGTCAACCACGCACAAGGGATCTCCCGGCTCATAACCCTGCAGTCATCTGACCTCGTCACGTGATTTCCTCCCCGTGCTCTCCCTCACACACAACAGCAACAACTAGCTTTCTGCCAATCAGGCAGGTCTGATGAATTGACCAATCAGAGCGGGTCTGATGAATTGACCAATCACAGCGAGTGTTACGTGTCGCGGTCCAGGATGTGGCTGGCAAACCTGGGAGCCGTGTATTGTTGTAGAGCGCCTTGGCCCCGCCCCGTGCGCCCCTCCCATGTGACAGCGGCGGGTGACAGCGCAGTCATATGACCAGAGCACTGATGGAGCGCTGGGGCTCGGTGCGCCGTGCCAGGCTGTGAGTGCCCGCCGCCGGGCTCCCTGCAATATGCCACCGACTCTATTCCAGAAGCTTTTCAGTAAGCGGAGCGGGCAGCTGTCCCCAAGCAGGGACCCCCGGGAGGACTATGCCTTCAGGTAGGACCCCGGCGTGGGGTGGCTGCAGACTTTATTGTTCCTAGCGGGTGATGCACTGCACACAGCCTGTGGCTGCCTGCGGCTCGGAGAACTACGCGTTACACAGAGCTGTGCCAGGCTGGGGCTTGTAGTTCTACAGGTGTTTATTGTCCTGATGAAATGTGAGCTGTCAGGTGTCATTACTGCCCGCTGTGCCTGATCAGATGGCACTATACCGAGCCAGTGCCCGCTGTGCCTGATCAGATGGCACTATACCAAGCCAGTGCCCGCTGTGCCTGATCAGATGGCTCTATACCAAGCCAGTGCCCGCTGTGCCTGATCAGATGGCACTATACCAAGCCAGTGCCCGCTGTGTCTCAGATGGCACTATACCAAGCCAGTGCCCGCTGTGCCTGATCAGATGGCTCTATACCAAGCCAGTGCCTGATCACATGGCACTATACCAAGCCAGTGCCCGCTGTGCCTGATCAGATGGCTCTATACCAAGCCAGTGCCCGCTGTGCCTGATCAGATGGCTCTATACCAAGCCAGTGCCTGATCACATGGCACTATACCAAGCCAGTGCCCGCTGTGCCTGATCAGATGGCTCTATACCGAGCCAGTGCCTGATCACATGGCACTATACCAAGCCAGTGCCCGCTGTGCCTGATCAGATGGCACTATACCGAGCCAGTGCCTGATCAGATGGCACTATACCAAGCCAGTGCCCGCTGTGCCTGATCAGATGGCTCTATACCAAGCCAGTGCCTGATCAGATGGCACTATTCCAAGCCAGTGCCCGCTGTGCCTGATAAGATGGCACTATACCAAGCCAGTGCCCGCTGTGCCTCAGATGGCACTATACCAAGCCAGTGCCTGATCAGATGGCACTATACCAAGCCAGTGCCCGCTGTGCCTGATCAGATGGCTCTATACCGAGCCAGTGCCCGCTGTGCCTGATCAGATGGCTCTATACCGAGCCAGTGCCCGCTGTGCCTCAGATGGCACTATACCAAGCCAGTGCCCGCTGTGCCTGATCAGATGGCTCTATACCAAGCCAGTGCCTGCTGTGCCTCAGATGGCACTATACCAAGCCAGTGCCTGATCAGATGGCACTATACCAAGCCAGTGCCCGCTGTGCCTCAGATGGCACTATACCATCCAGTGCCTGATCAGATGGCACTATACCAAGCCAGTGCCCGCTGTGCCTGATGAGATGGCACTATACCAAGCGAGTGCCTGCTGTGCCTGATCAGATGGACACTATACCAAGCCAGTGCCTGATCAGATGGGCACTATACCAAGCCAGTGCCCGCTGTGCCTGATCAGATGGGCACTATACCAAGCCAGTGCCCGCTGTGCCTGGTCAGATGGCACTATAGCATCCAGTGCCCGCTGTGTCTGATCAGATGGCACTATACCATCCAGTGCCCGCTGTGCCTGATCAGATGGCACTATACCAAGCCAGTGCCCGCTGTGCCTGATCAGATGGCTCTATACCAAGCCAGTGCCCGCTGTGCCTGATCAGATGGCTCTATACCAAGCCAGTGCCTGATCACATGGCACTATACCAAGCCAGTGCCCGCTGTGCCTGATCAGATGGCTCTATACCAAGCCAGTGCCCGCTGTGCCTGATCAGATGGCTCTATACCAAGCCAGTGCCTGATCACATGGCACTATACCAAGCCAGTGCCCGCTGTGCCTGATCAGATGGCTCTATACCGAGCCAGTGCCTGATCACATGGCACTATACCAAGCCAGTGCCCGCTGTGCCTGATCAGATGGCACTATACCGAGCCAGTGCCTGATCAGATGGCACTATACCAAGCCAGTGCCCGCTGTGCCTGATCAGATGGCTCTATACCAAGCCAGTGCCTGATCAGATGGCACTATTCCAAGCCAGTGCCCGCTGTGCCTGATAAGATGGCACTATACCAAGCCAGTGCCCGCTGTGCCTCAGATGGCACTATACCAAGCCAGTGCCTGATCAGATGGCACTATACCAAGCCAGTGCCCGCTGTGCCTGATCAGATGGCTCTATACCGAGCCAGTGCCCGCTGTGCCTGATCAGATGGCTCTATACCGAGCCAGTGCCCGCTGTGCCTCAGATGGCACTATACCAAGCCAGTGCCCGCTGTGCCTGATCAGATGGCTCTATACCAAGCCAGTGCCTGCTGTGCCTCAGATGGCACTATACCAAGCCAGTGCCTGATCAGATGGCACTATACCAAGCCAGTGCCCGCTGTGCCTCAGATGGCACTATACCATCCAGTGCCTGATCAGATGGCACTATACCAAGCCAGTGCCCGCTGTGCCTGATGAGATGGCACTATACCAAGCGAGTGCCTGCTGTGCCTGATCAGATGGACACTATACCAAGCCAGTGCCTGATCAGATGGGCACTATACCAAGCCAGTGCCCGCTGTGCCTGATCAGATGGGCACTATACCAAGCCAGTGCCCGCTGTGCCTGGTCAGATGGCACTATAGCATCCAGTGCCCGCTGTGTCTGATCAGATGGCACTATACCATCCAGTGCCCGCTGTGTCTGATCGGATGGCACTATACCAATCCAGTGCCCGCTGTGCCTGATCAGATGGCACTATCCCAAACCAGTGCCCGCTGTGTCTGATCAGATGGCACTATACCAAGCCAGTGCCCGCTGTGCTGTGCCTGATCAGATGGCACTGTACCAACTGTGTGCCCTCCTCTGGGCACAGGTCTGTCCACCTGTTATTGTTCCGCTACCAAAAATCTTTGTAGGATTCTAAATAACGTAAGGATTAGACATGATCATTGCTGGCGCCCCACGTCTCCGCTGTCCCTTGTGTGGCCGGTCTCTAACATCAGTTATTGGCACAATTGGTGGTCACTATACTGATTGTACGAAGGAGCCACACATTGGTGGCATCTGGGCATTGCACCCACTGATTTCATGGGGTGCAGGGAAATGCCTCATGTTCTGTAGAGCGCCGATCGACTACTTTGATGGCACCAGATCACCGGCTGTCTCCACTGGGCCTTTGTCATACATGTATGCGTGTAGATAAATACAATATTTCCTTTGTCTCCATCCAAGGACTCCCCATCTTTTGCCGCCACATCTTCCTGAGGTCCCCAGGGCAGTGTAGAGATTTACTTATGAAAATGCCCCAGAATCCTGACGGGCATGCCATGTGCCAGTTCTGCTAAGGATTCTGAACACTTTTTGCACCTCACTTTCAAAGAAAAGGGGGTAAAGTTTCGGATGTCTGTAGGATACAACATATTTACTAAAGGTGCTCTCCAGTGTTTTTTTTTTGGTCTTAAAAATTGGTCTAGAAGTAAGGAAACCAATGGCAGGCTAAACGGTGAACAGAAATCTAATTGTGAAATTCGGTGCATCTTAAAGTTCTGTTGTGTGAAAACGCAGAGTATTCGCTTGTGGGAAATCGATGACAGCAAAGTTCTGTCATTAAACTCTCCTGCACAGGCTGAAACCTATCTGGGGCATGGGAATTCCTGCTGCAGGGCGAGTTTCACCCTTTGCTGTGTAACAGGGAGATATGCGGCTTCCCCACACCTTTTTCTCAATGATACTACTCCACGATTTGCGCTCTCAAAGGTCCGCAATAGAAACTATCCATGGGAACGTAGCCTAAGGCTATCTCATCCACGTTTCCACTGATCGTCCCTCTGGAGATCTACATTCCCGATCAGTATGTCTTTGCAGTGTGGAGGAAACTGGAGTACTCCGAGGAAAACCAATGAAAATACAAGGAGAACATACAATCTCTATCCCTATTTGAACCGCAGCAAGGCAGCAGTGTTAACCACTGAGCCAGTATTCTGTGGCACTTTGAGAGGCGCCTTGTTACTCTACTCTGAGGCCTGTAAGAGGTGCCCAGGCGGTGTGTAATGGGTCTGTGTTGGTGGAGCTCCATGACAGATAACGGGATCACGTCAAAACCTTAATCTTTGGCAGAAAGCTGCTCTGACAATCCTTGATATCACATTGTGTTGTATTTGGACTTCTAACGCCACTATTATTTGGTGAGATGGCCAGAACCTTTACATTTGTCTGGGATGTGTCATTGTGATCTCCATATATACCCTGCCGTGCTTATTATTAGCTGTGATGACCTCAACGTCACATGAATTCCATGCTCGTACATAGGTGTCTGCAGTGACTCAGCTGTGGCGTCCCGTGCCTCCATGTACATGACCACACAATCGTATCCTAAACCAATGAGTGGTAACACGATTCTTCATGCCAAAAGCTGTCATCCTAAACACATCATCAGGTCTATACCTGTTGGTGAGTGTACTAGAATTAAACGTAATTGTAATGATCAACAAAACTTAAATACAGAACTAAAGCAGTCTTGTAAGAATTTCATAAAAGGGATTATCCCAATTGGATGCTAAATAGAGCTCTAAATAGAGTGGCAACCAAAAATCATGAGGATTTGATTTCCTCTTATAATTCTGACTGATGACTCTGTTGTTCGTAAACCTTTTTTATGTTTGCAATATAGTTCTCAATTTTATTTAATCAGAAATATCATCAAAAAATTCCTTCCAATTTTGCATGAGGATCCCACACTTGCATTGATATCACAAAGTGGATGCAATGTAGTAGCAAGCAAGGCACCCACTATAGGTAACGTTTTGTCTCCTAGCATGTATACATCTCGTACTTCTCGGGAGACACGGTGGATCACAAAGGGTAGCTATAAATGTGGGACAACAAATTGAAAAACATGCAAACAAGCTATCAATACCACATTTTTTCACCATCATGACAATACTCAAATTCAATATTAGGAGTTTTATTAATTGTAACACTAAGTCAATGGTTTATAAAATTGATTGTACCATCTGTAAATTAGCCTGTGTAGGCTGCACACTAGGAAAGTTAAAAACTCGCATAGCTGAACATGTAAATGATATCTCTTATGGTACTGACACTAACCTTTCCCATAATATATCTTCAGTAGCAAAACATTTCGTTCAGAGACATGCCCAGTGCCGGACTAGCCATCTGGCAATTCTGGCAAATGCCAGAAGGGCCTGTCTGGTCATGGGCCACCTTGTCTACTACGTTGTTAACAGAATCAGTGTTCTCAAGACACCTATGCTGTTAAGTGTTGTGATGGAGCACAAACTCACCGACATCCATCCACGGGAATCATTAGAAATATTGGTCATGTAGTAAATCTCGCACTCCTGCATCCAGGGTAATATCCGCAATATATTCAATTTGGTGCTAGGCGACAGGACAATGGGCCTGTATTATTTCAAATGCCAGGGCTGAATTTCAGTCCCAGTCCATACCTGGACATGCCGGTAACATTTCCTCACTGCAAGTTTGTGGACTGGAGAAGGTTAATAACTCACTACGTGGTGGAGATGTCAGACGCCAACTATTAACCCGAGAAGCCTACTGGATTTATTACCTAGGCACCAGATTTCCAGACGGACTGAATAGACGCAATGAAATTATGTTTCATTATCAATGAATTTGTCTTCTATTCATTTGCTTTGTATATTGTTTTTTTTGTAGGAGTGTTTTTATCTCATTTTCTGTTTGTTCACAACCAGTGTTGACATGTAATTTGTGACTCTGAATGGATTGGTTCAGTCTGTGTGTGTGTGTATATATATGTGTGTATATATATATATATATATATATATATATATATATATATATATATATTCATTTGTAGCGTATAGCAGCTTTGATAAAGTTCGCTCTTGCGATCGAAACGCGTCACCTGCTGTTTCTGTGTGCACATGGTGCGGTCTTGGAGCATGCCTCTTGTTGTTTTTAATTAATGAAATAAATTTTGAAGATTTTATCTAAGGAGCTGGAACAAAGAGCTTTTTTTTTTTTCCGCTACATATGGTCTCATCAGGACGGAGGTCCCGTGCACCTGGAAGGTGGTGAGCTGGCTTTATTTTCTTGTTGACTACATGGTGTGGTAGCCTTGTGGGCTCTGTTCACTCTCGCAGCTTCAAGCATCTATCTGTCTGTCTATCTAATTTTTTTGAGAAGGCCACCACCCTAAAGGCCACTTATTCATGCTATTCTGTGCCATTGTCTCGCAGAGGTTCTCATTGCTTTGTCATCATCCTCCTCATCACTGTCCCCATTGGGGTTCACAATCTCAGAATGTCTTGGAGTGTGAGAGGAAACCCAAGCAGACACGGGGAGAACCTACAAACTCCCGCAGATGTTGTCCTTGATGGACTCCATTGCTGCAGATCAACAATGCTAACCAGTGAGCCACCATGCTGCGTGCCTCTCAGTTAATGCTGTATTTCCTGGAAAATAGAAATCCGTGTTTGCTCGCATGCTGCTCCTCTGTTGTTACATCTCCTCCGGAGTGTGTGCGGGTATTCGGGTATGGCATGGCGGGATGGCAGAGGCTGCGAGTTTTAGCTCTAATTTACTGTCCTAATGACAGCTTGTTCCAGAGTCCTTGTCTGAGATAATTATAAGGTCTTAAAGTAACGGGATCCCTTCACATGCTGTTCCCATCGCTGGGGGATCAGGTTCCTAGCTATGAACATTGTAGTGCATAATTTGGGTTATTGTTTAGTGCCAGAATGCCTGACATGTGCTGAGCATACAGATTGCAGTATTATTAGAGCGGCCGAGTTTCTTAATGTGACTAACGATTTTTAATTCTGCATGAATTACCGTAACTCCGCCTTTTCACATTACTTATAATAACATCCATGAACTTCTAGAAAAAAGATTTAAATGCACACGATGGGGCAGAGTTACTCCGCTAAATACACCAGCATTTCGGCTACATTTTCACAGAGAAACTTGTGTGCATGCCATGCCTCCACGAGGCTGAAGTTGGTTTCTTATTCGTTCAGTTTCTTATTCGGCATTTTTTTCTTTTCTGTTTTTTATAGGTTTAACAACAAAAAATGATCATCACAATAATAAAAGACAATGCAGCGAGGAGCCCTGATGTGAAGACACTTAAAAACGGCAACAAAAACAATAAAACTGGCACAAAAATGGGCATCAAAGTGGTCACCAAAGAGTGCTGAAGAAAGGGTTAAATGCCTTTGGGCCACTGATCTAACACTGCAGACATATAGAACAGGGCGCCCCACATCCAAAACAGTTATTTCCAGCCTGGCCCAAATGGGTTCTGGGCATCAGAACTGGCATCAAAGTGGGCAGACAGTCAATTTTTGCCATTTGAATAAGTAACTGATGTTTTTAAGAGGTTAAATGCCTTTGGGCCACCGATCTGACACTTAAAATATACAGATAATGATGCCCTGCTTCAAATCCACGTCCCTCCAGCCTGGCCCAAATGGGTTCTGGGCACCAGAACTGGCATTAAAGTGGGCAAACAGCCCATTTTCTCAGATTTGAATAAGTAACTGATGTTTTTAAGAGGTTAAATGCCTTTGGGCCACTGATCTGACACTTAAAATACACAGAGAGCGATGCCCTGCATCAAATCCACGTCCCTCCAGCCTGGCCCAAATGGGTTCTGGGCACCAGAACTGGCATCAAAGTGGGCAAATATTCCATTTTCTTAGATTTGAATAAGTAACTGATGTTTTTAAGGGGTTAAATGCCTTTGGGCCACTGATCTGATGCACAAAATACACAGACAGTGATGCCCTGCATCAAATCCATGTCCCTCCAGCCTGGCCCAAATGGGTTCTGGGCACCAGAACTGGCATCAAAGTGGGCAAACATCCCATTTTCTTAGATTTGAATAAGTAACTGATGTTTTTAAGGGGTTAAATGCCTTTGGGCCCCTCATGTAGTACTGAAATTTTTTTTTTTTTTTTACTCTGTTTTTACAAAATTTTTACAGCATGCTTTTTATTATTTTTTAAAGTGTGAAAAAAAAGACCCATGCTAGGCAAATGCAAAACCGCGAAAAATGCTGTCCACTGCAAGAGTTGGGCCTCAGGATGCATTGGTTGTCGTGATTGCATAACTCTGTGTACGCAACCTCATCTTCATCCTCCTCCTCTGCTGAGCTATTTAGCTGCATGCCTCGGGGTTTACATGTGTGAGCTACTACCTCATCGTCATCCTCTCTGTTCTCCCATTCCTCACCCTGAGAGGCACCCTCCTCCTCTTACTGCCTTGACAGCACAGTACAGTCTGTGGACGCCTCAAATATCTGAGTCTTGTCACAAATGGATCACCTTCACCCAATGGATTTAACGTCTGTTCAAGAGGGTTTGGTTTATGCTCTGAATAAAATTTGTCAGGCCATAGATCTAAGTGTGAAAATATGTGCCCATTGGTTCAGATTATTTAATAAACTTGACTCTGTGAATGTTTAGAGCAGCCATATGATACCTATGGAATATAGTGTGTGAACAGCTCTGCAGAATCGTCCATCTGTGGTTCCCCACATTCAGTTGGGAGCTTGGAGAGTTGTGATGTTGGGGAAAAAAAGTTTAGTTGGAGTGTCACCACTGAGGACTATACTGTGTGTGATGTTAAAGTGGAGGAAGAAGAGCAGAGGCCACTTGATGCAGCGGTTGCCATATACTGGATCACATGTTCTTTCTGGCCCTCATCTACAAAGCGTACCATTGTACGGCTGGCAAAGAAAGTGAGAGGAGTTACCCATCCAGTAACAGAAGTAGTAAAAATTCTGTTGAAATTATGAATGAAGCAAAACCAACCGCCTTCTCAGCCCTCATATCATACCTGTCTCACAACCCTAAACAGCTATTCAGTCATTTCAATTCTTTTCTGCGTTCACCAGTTCCCCCACACTTTCCTCTCATCTGAAAACTTTGCCTCAAAGTGAAAGCAGAGACCCAGCCAACATGATTTCTGTTTCTTATACGGCAAACATTGTTTTTAGATGTTTTTAATTTGTTTTTGTTTTTTTTGTTTGTTCTTGTACACCCAAATAAAATTGACTTTTTAAGATATTATCTATAGATTTGATGGTCCCTACTTTATGACATGTCTCTTCTATATTCTTTTGAAAGTAGACCCAACCAGGAGCATACACATTTACAACAATTAGTGGCAGACACCAATAAAGTGGCATCAATTGCAGTAAAGTATAATGGTACGCTTTGTAGATAGGTATCATATGGCTGCTCTAAACATTCACAGAGTCAAGTTTATTAAATAATTTGAACCAATGGGCACATATTTTCACACTTAGATCTATGGCCTGACAAATTTTATTCAGAGCATAAACCAAACCCTCTTGAACAGACGTTAAATCCATTGGGTGAAGGTGATCCATTTGTGACAAGACTCAGATATTTGAGGCGTCCACAGACTGTACTGTGCTGTCAAGGCAGTAAGAGGAGGAGGGTGCCTCTCAGGGTGAGGAATGGGAGAACAGAGAGGATGACGATGAGGTAGTAGCTCACACATGTTGTAAACCCCGAGGCATGCAGCTAACTAGCTCAGCAGAGGAGGAGGATGAAGATGAGGTTGCGTACACAGAGTTATGCAATCACGACAACCAATGCATCCTGAGGCCCAACTCTTGCAGTGGACAGCATTTTTCGCGGTTTTGCATTTGCTTAGCATGGGTCCTTTTTTGCACACTTTAAAAAATAATAAAAAAGCATGCTGTAAAAATTTTGTAAAAACAGTAAAAAAAAAAAAAAAATTTCAGTACTACATGAGGGGCCCAAAGGCATTTAACCCCTTAAAAACATCAGTTACTTATTCAAATCTAAGAAAATGGGATGTTTGCCCACTTTGATGCCAGTTCTGGTGCCCAGAACCCATTTGGGCCAGGCTGGAGGGATGTGGATTTGATGCAGGGCATCACTGTCTGTATATTTTAAGTGTCAGATCAGTGGCCCAAAGGCATTTAACCTCTTAAAAACATCAGTTACTTATTCAAATCTGTGGAAATGGGCTGTTTGCCCACTTTGATGCCAGTTCTGGTGGCCAGACCCCATTTGGGCCAGGCTGAAGGGACCTGGGTTTGATGCAGGGCATCACTGTCTGTGTATTTTAAGTGTCGTATCAGTGGCCCAAAGGCATTTAACCACTTAAAAACATCAGTTACTTATTCATATGTCCAAAATTGACTGTCTGCCCACTTTGAAGCCAGTTCTGATGCCCAGAACCCATTTGGGCCAGGCTGCAAATAACTGGTTTTTATGTGGGGCGCCCTGTTCTATATGTCTGCAGTGTTAGATCAGTGGCCCAAAGGCATTTAACCCTTTCTTCAGCGCTGTTTGGTGCCCACTTTGATGCCCATTTTTGTGCCAGTTTTATTGTTTTTGTAGCCGTTTTTAAGTGTATTCACATCAGGGCTCCTCGCTGCATTGTCTTTTATTATTATGATGATTATTTTTTGTTGTTAAACCTATAAAAAAACAGAAAAGAAAAAATTGCCGAATAAGAAACTGACGAATAAGAAACCAACTTCAGCTCCGAATAAGAAACTGAACGAATAAGAAACCAACTTCAGCCTCGTCATGCCTCCCATATATTATGTATTGTGCCTTGCCAGTCATTGTGTAAGGGTGGGTGGGCCTCCTGAACGGTTAGTCTCATCTGTGACTCTCATGGCCAAGATGGGAATTACTGACTGGGTGCAGTGTTGTTTAAGTAATTCCCATAGAAATGAATGGTCCAGGAAAGCAATATAGCAAAGCTAGCCACAGTGATGGCGTTCCTCCGAAGCTGCCCTATCTGGATATTGCATCGTGCTCAAGTCTATTCGTAGCCCCATCTGTGATGGCCAGCCCCTGGAGGAAGGCTAGAAATGGCTGAGATTGAGCCTAATAATGTACAAGCTGGACTCCTGATGCCATTAACCCTTCATCCTAGATTGTTGAAGCCCAATTAAAATGAAATTATATATATATATATATATATTATTAGTACAGACTGAAAGTTTGGACACACCTTCTCATTTAACCCCTTCATGACCGGGGGATTTTTCGTTTTTCCATGTTCGTTTTTCGCTCCCCTCCTTCCCAGAGCCATAACTTTTTTATTTTTCCGTCAATTTGGCCATGTGAGGGCTTATTTTTTGCGGGACGAGTTGTACTTTTGAACGACATCATTGGTTTTAGCATGTCGTGTACTAGAAAACGGGAAAAAAATTCCAAGTGCGGTGAAATTGCAAAAAAAGTGCAATCCCACACTTGTTTTTTGTTTGGCTTTTTTGGTAGGTTCACTAAATGCTAAAATTGACCTGCCATTATGATTCTCCAGGTCAGTACGAGTTCATAGACACCTAACATGACTAGGTTATTTTTTATCTAAGTGGTGAAAAAAAAAAAAATTTCGCCATTTTCCGATACTCGTAGCGTCTCCATTTTTCATGATCTGGGGTCGGTTGAGGGCTTATTTTTTGCGTGCCGAGATGACGTTTTTAATGATAGCATTTCGGTGCAGATACGTTCTTTTGATCGCCCGTTATTGCATTTTAATGCAATGTCGCGGCGACCAAAAAAACGTAATTCTGGCTTTTCGAATTTTTTTTCCCGCTACGCTGTTTAGCGATCAGGTTAATATTTTTTTTTAATTGATAGATCGGGCGATTCTGAGCGCGGCGATACCAAATATGCGTAGATTTGATTTTTTTTTATTGATTTATTTTGATTGGGGCGAAAGGGGGGTGATTTAAACTTTTATGTTTTTTTTTTATTTTTTTCACATTTTTTTTAAACTTTTTTTTTTAACTTTTGACATGCTTCAATAGCCTCCATGGGAGGCTAGAAGCAGGCACAACTCGATCGGCTCTGCTACATAGCAGCGATCTGCTGATCGCTGCTATGTAGCAGAAATGGAGGTGTGCTGTGAGCGCCGACAACAGGGTGGCGCTCACAGCCACCGGCGATCAGTAACCATAGAGGTCTCTGGGGCCTCTATGGTTACAATATACAAGCATACAAGCATCGCCGACCCCCGATCATGTGACGGGGGTCGGCGATGACGTCATTTCCGGCCGCCCGGCCGGAAGCGGTAGTTAAATGCCGCTGTCTGCGTTTGACAGCGGCATTTAACTAGTTAATAGGTGCGGGCAGATCGCGATTCTGCCCGCGCCTATTACGGGCACATGTCAGCTGTTCAAAACAGCTGACATGTCCCGGCTTTGATGCGGGCTCACCGCGGAGCCATGCATCAAAGCAGGGGAGCCGGCATCGGACGGTATAGTACGTCCGATGCCGGTAAGGGGTTAAAGATTTTTTTTTGTGTTTTCATGACTATGAAAATTGTAAATTCACACTGAAGTAGTGTTGAGCGATACCTTCCGATATTTGAAAGTATCGGTATCGGATTGTATCGGCCGATATCCGAAAAATATCGGATATCGCTGATACACGATACCAATACAAGTCAATGGGACACAAATATCGGAATGTATCCTGGAATGGTTCCCAGGGTCTGGAGGAGAGGAAACTCTCCTTCAGGTCCTGAGATCCATATTCATGTAAAAAATAAAGAATAAAAATAAAAAATATGGATATACTCACCCCCTCCGGTGGACCCTGGACCTTAGCGGTGTAACCGTCAGCCTCCGTTCCTAAGAATGAGCTGGTGAAGGACCTTCGATGACGTCGCGGCTTGTGATTGGTCGCGTGACCGCTCATGTGACCGCTTACTCGACCAATCACAAGCCGCGACGTCATCGCAGGTCCTTCACTCGCTCATTCTTACGAACGGAGACTGCCGGTTGCAGCAGTTACAACCAGGGCGCATCCGAGGGTGAGTATATTCATATTTTTTATTCTTTATTTTACACATAAATATTCATCCCGATTCCCGATATCGCAAAAATATCGGAACTCGGGATCGGAATTCCGATACCGCAAATATCGGCCGATGGGCTCAGAGAAATACCGTTATCGGTAAGAACTATATTTTTTGGCTCCCCTTGGCCAGTATACAAGACTATGAGGCAGAATGTCATCATGCAGATTTCAAGCTTATGACCACGTTCAGATGTTCAATATTTGGTCAGTATTTCACCTCAGTATTTGTAAGCCAAAACCAGGAGTGGGTGATAAATCCAGAAGTGGAGATGTATTTCTATTATACTTTTTCCTCTGATTGTTCCACTCTTGGTTTTGCCCTACAAATAGCCAGTATTTCCTGAAGTGGGTACCACTTAAAAAAACTCGTTGGGGTCACTCAAGTTTTAAAGACCTATGGGGGGGATGCCTAACTGGTATCTTCCCACCATGGGCTATAATGAGTGTAGCCCTGAGTGATATAAGTGTATGAGAGCATTTTTTATTTTTACAAATTGCGATATGTTGGGGGAATTTTTCTTTTCTGAATAATTGTAAGAGATGAGTGATTTTATGTAAGCGCCTCACGTCGCCCACCTCCTGTCCAATACTACTCCCACACTATACCTGACGGGTGTGTGTCTCCGATTGTAGAGTTCATGGGGAATCACACACCACGTCAGCAGTTTACAAACAGTGACATATTTCTGCCGCCCTCAGTTTCACAAGTATACTACCGCCGGTGATGTTTCAGGCTAGTGCTGTATGAATGTAATACATGACATAGAGTATATACATACTGCATACCACAATGGCCGAGAAGGCCAAACCAGCCCCATATCTGTGGCCCTGATACCTCGCCGCTGAGGAGGTTCTTTAATATGCATGCTGGGGTCGCTGACAGCTGGAGCATTAATGAATATATCCAAAATGTCCTCCGGTTTGGTCAGATCATGAACCGGATGCAGTTTGTGCAGATACCGAGTGGTCATTATGTCATGTCTCAAACGCCTGCTGTACATTAGATGTAGCTGTTTCTCAGCCATTATTATTATAGCAGTCCTGTCTTTTCCAGGATGCAGCGTTCACCAGTTTCCTTCCTCTGGATTTGTACCTGTGAGGATGGCACAAGTGGTGCATGGTTATTAGATGGCACGAGCTTACCCGTGTAGGTAAACTCCAGCTTCTGCCATCTGTTCAGGTCAATGCAACTTCCTTACATTTGAGGTAACAATGAAGCTTTCTTCAGCATAACAAAACCTAATCTGTGCCACCTGAAGGGCATAATAGCCAGCCCTGAGGCTTGTGTTGTGCCAGGCGTGCCAGTTAAAAGCAGAGTTGTGGATAATGAACCCGGGCAAAACTAGAGAAGAATTTGTCTTTCTCCAAGTGCAAGGTTGATGGAAATATTCGAGGTTATGTTCATGCTTTGTGTTTCTTATTGCTTTGTCCGTTCTGGCTTGATTTTAGAAAAACTTAAAGGAACATATCTCCTAAATCTAATAGTGCGCACCAGTGGAAATGTAGCCTAAAGATAAGACTCCATCACATCATTGATCGAAAATGCTGGCGTCAAACACTTCTTTCCAAGAATTCTGACCACGTTCCCACAATTATAAAAGCTGCTGTTTTCTCAGCTATGCATGGCAACAGGGCTCTTATGAAGAGGTTTAACACCTTCATGACTTGGATTTTTCCATTTTTTGCAACCCTCCTTCCCAGAGCCATAACTTTTTATTTTTTATTTTTCTGTCAATATGGCCATGTGAGGGCTTATTTTTTGCAGGACGAGTTGCACTTTTGAACAACACTATTGGTTTTTGCCATATAGTGTACTGAAAAAACTGGAAAAAAATCCAAGTGTTGTGAAAATGCAAAAGAAGTGCAGTTCCACAATTGTTGTGTGTGTGTGTGTTTTTTTTTTTTTTTTTTTTTTTTTTTAGCACTAAATGCTAAAACTGACCAGCCATTATGTTTCCCAAGGTCATTAGTTTGTAGATCCCAAACATGACTAGGTTCTTTTTTATTTGTGGTGAAAAAATAAATTCCAAAGTTTGAGAAAAACAAAAAACCCCCGCCATTTTTCCAAGATCTGTAGCTTCTCCATTCTTTGTGCTCTGGGGTTGGGTGAGGACTCATTTTTTTTGCGTGCATGGCTTAGAGTTTTTTTGAAATACCATTTTGAGCTAGATAAAATATTTTGATCGCTTGTTATTGCATTTTATTGCAATGTTGTGATGCCCGCCCCCGAAAAAAAAAAAAAAAAAGATTTCTGGTGGTGTTGAGCCTTTTTTTTTTTTTTTTTCGTTACGCCATTTACTGATCTGGTTAATTCAGTTAATATTTTGATAGACCAGGCATTTATGAATGGAGCAATACGAAATGTTGTTTTTTTGTTGTTGTTTTGTTATGGGCATAAAGGGGTTAATTTGAGCATTTTTATATTTAATTTAAAAAAGAAAAACCTTTGTATTACTTGCTTCAATAGACTGGAACAATGGTGAAAAAGGATGAAAATGCCAGAAGGTGATTCCGAAGCAGGGGGCAATGGACTTACATTTAAAGCAGCACTCCAGTAGTGCAATGAAAAAATACTGGCGTGGGTGCTCTAAGGATTGTTATTAATGAGGAGTGAAAGGTGGTGGTTCTAGTTCATATAGGGAAGCTCCTTCTAGTGTATAGTAGTTGCCACTATAGCACAGCATTTTTCCTGCCGTTAGTACTTGCAGGATATTGTGCGAGCTTAGGATAGGTCTTCAGTGTCACAGAAGTGTGGCCATGTCAGCCTAGCCCTTGGGTACTGGTTGTTCCTTGAGGCATCTCCAGGGATTATGCCAGGACTGATGCAGAAGATCAGACGGCACCAGGGTCGGACTGGGGCACCGGGACACCGGACAATCCTCCGGTGGGCCCCGCCCCCAGCTCCTGCCTCCTTCATTTGTGCCTGCCCGGCCCCTGCATCATGCTCATACCGCAGCAGCTGGCAGACTGCACAGGTGATGGGAAGTGCAGGAGCAGCTCCTTCACATCACCTGCTGCCGCTGCCATTCCTCTGCCAGGAGAGCTGTGTGTGCAGAGTGCGGACCCTCAATACAGCCAGCACAGTCAGAGGAACAGCTGACTGTGAGGCTGAGAGCAGACAGCACACAGCTCACCCACAGTCACCTGTCTCCTGTGCTCCACGGCTCTGCTCCTCTTCAAAATTGCCCTGGGCAGCAGTGTAAACGCTGATTGGCTGCAATTCAGCCAATCAGCGTTAGTTTTCTTTGTGTGAGCTCACAGCACAGCTCAGGCAAGGAGCTGTGCTGTGATTGGTCAGCAGTCCTACCCAAGCAGCAGTGGAGCAGATGGAGTCTGATGGCTGCAGTCCGTGTGACTGTAAGTACATAGCTATATGATGCCTGCACCTGAGTAGATCTCCGGCCACAGAGGCAGTGAGGGGAGGGGGCCCCATGCATCCTATAGGTGACACAGGGGAGGGGGCCCACAGTGATATTCTAATTTTCTTGTGGGCCCCCTCCCCTACCTCTATTTTAGGCTATGTGCACACGTATTCTGGGTCCACTGCGGATTTTTCTGCAGCGGATTTGATAAATCCGCAGTGGAAAACCGCTGCGGATTCACCGCGGTTTTTCTGCGTTTTCCACTGCGGTTTTACAACTGCGGTTTTCCGTAAGGGCAGTTGTAAAACCGCTGCGGAAAACGCAGAAAGAAGTGACATGCTGCGGAATGTAAACCGCTGCGTTTCTACGCGTTTTTTTCCACAACATGGGCACAGCGTTTTCTGTTTCCCATAGGTTTACATGGTACTGTAAACGCATGGGAAACTGCTGCGGATCCGCAGCTGCGGAAATACTGCGGATCCGCAGCAAAATCTGCATCGTCTTACTGTGGCTTCCCTTTCACTCTCTGAGCAGGCCCACAGGAAAATAGAGGTGAAACAGTGGGGGAGGAGGATATTGGGTGACACAGTGGGGGAGGGGGCCCATAGGATACTGGGTGACACAGTGGTGACGGGGGTCCTCAGGTGATTAACACCCTTACGACATCTGCCTTACATGTATGGCGCATGTTAAATGCAGTGTCAATCTCTGACTGCAGCATATAACACATGCCAGCATGCGTGCGTATCATTCTCTCACCCATTGATGCCCATGAGGTGATCGTGGGACACCGATGGGTTTTAATGACAGCCAGGGGTCTTCTTCCTGTAGCTGAGCTTTAAAGGAGACCATAATGTCTTCTATATGCAGGGCACTGTATATAATAGCACATGTGATCGGATGATCGCATCTTCATGTCCTTTAAGGCTATGTGCACACGTTGCGGATTAGGCTTAGGAATATATGGTACGTATTCAGCCTCTCCTGGCAGAAAACGCACCTGCGGATTTGTCGCATTTTTTTGTGCAATTCCGCAGCGTTTTTTGTGCGTTTTTGCTGCAGTTTTCTTGCGGATTTGCTGCGCTTTTTACCCCTGCGGTTTTCTGTAATGGAATGGGTACAAAAACGCTGCAGTTTCACAAAAAAGAGGTGACATGCTACTTCTTTTAAACCGCAGCGTTTCCGCAGCGGATTTTCCACAAAGTGTGCACAGCATTTTTTTTCTCATTGATTTACATTGTACTGTAAATCAATTGCGGATCTGCAGCGTTTCTGCACCGCAAAAAATGCTGCGGATCCGCAGAGAATCCGCAACGTGTGCACATAGCCTAAGGGGGCTAACTGTACCAGTGAAAGATAAAAAGAAAATAAAAAAATTCCTAAAAGTTTAAATCACCATTTTTATCCCATTGAAAATAAATATATTTTAAAAATAAAAAACAACAAATATTTGGTATTGCTAGGTTCAGAAAAGTCCGATCGATAAAACTATAAAAAACAATTAACTTGATCAGAAAACACCGTAAAAAGAAACAAATGCCAAATGTCCTTTTTTCTGTTCACCACAATTCCACAAAAAAAGCTACAGTATAACAAATGATGAAAACATTACATCTATTCCAAAATCGTACTAACAAAAACAATGTCTCGCCCCCAACAGAAAGCTTCCCTGTATGTAATAAAATACGCAGCAGTCGCCGTCTTCTGCCGCTGTGTCGTTGCTTGTGTCTTCATTGCAGTGGAATATGGCCACCGGTAAGTATTTTACTACACACACTGGACTTACATTACTGCTCTCCTGTGTGGTGTAGTATATAGAGGATCTGTCAGCTCTCCCGTGTGGTGTAGTATATAGAGGATCTGTCAGCTCTCCCGTGTGGTGTAGTATATAGAGGATCTGTCAGCTCTCCCGTGTGGTGTAGTATATAGAGGATCTGTCAGCTCTCCTGTGTGGTGTAGTATATAGAGGATCTGTCAGCTCTCCTGTGTGGTGTAGTATATAGAGGATCTGTCAGCTCTCCTGTGTGGTGTAGTATACAGAGGATCTGCCCCCCCTCCCGTGTGGTGTAGTATACAGAGGATCTGTCAGCTCTCCTGTGTGGTGTAGTATACAGAGGATCTGTCAGCTCTCCTGTGTGGTGTAGTATACAGAGGATCTGCCCCCCCTCCCGTGTGGTGTAGTATACAGAGGATCTGTCAGCTCTCCTGTGTAGTGTGGTATATAGGATCTATCCTGGGTGGTATTTTTAAACTGCGTGGTGGGCCCCAAGAATGATTTTTCTCTGGTGGGCCCAAGGTACTCCAGTCCGACGCTGGACGGCACATAATGTCCCCAAGTGGTTGATGAACATCCTGTAGATGACACAAGCTTTGGCAGACCTTTGTGTGCAGTACGTGGCTACCAGCACTTTGACTTCCTGAGATGACACTAAATGTAATTTTAAGTGGGGGAGGGATCGCTATTGTAACTTTACATTTTTTTCTATTGTATTATTTTTTTTATATTCCTCTCGTGGGTATATCTGTTCATCATCTCACACTGACCAATCAGAGCTGCCGGGTAGAGCACTTGGAGACAAACCCCTTTGGCGAGGGCGAGTTGTCAATGTATACAGAATCTCCGAGGCGCGCCACAATATACAGTTATAAGAGAGGCATCAGATTTGTTCTTAATAGGGAATGAATCTGTATATTAAACTAGACCTGTCAGAAGAGCCGATGGGTCCTGCTTAATGTGTACCCCGAACGTTAGGAACCTGTCGCCCAAACCACTGGCCGCATGAGTCCGTGCCTGGCTGCACAGTTGTAGCAGGTGTGGTTGTCTTCTCTGAAACTTTCTGGAAAGTCACAGAACTATACTTTGGACTGGGGAGACGAGTCTGGCTCTGCCGCTCCCTGCACCGCTCACACTGATTGACAGGCCTCTCACCAATATATAAAGTGATGCCGGGGGAAGCCTGCCTGGGTCAGCGCCAGACTTGTCTCCACTTTCCCCATAGTTCCCATCTGGATTATCAAGCTATAGTTTCTCTGACTTTCCAGAACATTTCAGAAAAACCTAACTGGCAGCTGTCGTGCAGCCAGGCTCTGATCCATGCTGCCCGTGATTCAACAGCATAGGACTAATCACAAAGTAACTGAGCCAAGTACAGGCGCTCTGTGCATCACTTAGGCTACGTTCACATTAGCGTTGTGCGGTGCTGCGTCGGGCGCAGCTGCGGCGACGCATGCGTCATGCGCCCCTATATTTAGCATGAGGGGCGCATGGACATGCGTGGTCTTGCGTTTTGGCGCAAGCATCAGGTCGCAGAGGACGCTGCATGATGCATTTTTTTCTGCGCCAAAAATCATGCAAAAATGAACGCATGCGTCACAAAAAGCTGCGTTTTGCATGCGTTTTTGCATGCGTTGTGCGTTGCGTCGCTGACGCAGCACCGCACAACGCAAATGTGAATTTGGCCTTATATACACCTTCCACCTATCGCTGCTTTTCTATGGCCCTATGAAGCCAAAGCTGTCAACCAAAGAAGAATGGGTGGGAACGTGGATATAAATGATTGGCCCCACCTTTGTGCGCCGAGCCGTGATGCTTAGATGGAACAGTCATGCGGTGCTGACAGACTCCCTTTAAAGTAGATCTCTCCCCAGATTTCACAATACAAACTTCATGCATTTTTAAATCAATCTTCCACCTGATGGGAATGGTGTAATTAGGCAGGCTGATACTTGCCCGGTGTATATAGGTAGGCTGATACTTGCCCGGTGTATTTAGGGAGGCTGATACTTGCCCGGTGTATTTAGGGAGGCTGATACTTGCCCGGTGTATATAGGTAGGCTGATACTTGCCCGGTGTATTTAGGGAGGCTGATACTTGCCCGGTGTATATAGGTAGGCTGATACTTGCCCGGTGTATATAGGTAGGCTGATACTTGCCCGGTGTATATAGGGAGGCTGATACTTGCCCGGTATATTTAGGGAGGCTGATACTTGCCCGGTGTATATAGGTAGGCTGATACTTGCCCGGTGTATATAGGTAGGCTGATACTTGCCCGGTGTATATAGGGAGGCTGATACTTGCCCGGTGTATATAGGGAGGCTGATACTTGCCCGGTATATTTAGGGAGGCTGATACTTGCCCGGTATATTTAGGGAGGCTGATACTTGCCCGGTGTATATAGGGAGGCTGATACTTGCCTGGTGTATTTAGGGAGGCTGATACTTGCCTGGTGTATTTAGGGAGGCTGATACTTGCCCGGTGTATTTAGGGAGGCTGATACTTGCCTGGTGTATATAGGGAGGCTGATACTTGCCCGGTGTATATAGGGAGGCTGATACTTGCCTGGTGTATATAGGGAGGCTGATACTTGCCTGGTGTATTTAGGGAGGCTGATACTTGCCCGGTGTATATAGGGAGGCTGATACTTGCCCGGTATATTTAGGGAGGCTGATACTTGCCCGGTGTATATAGGGAGGCTGATACTTGCCCGGTGTATTTAGGCAGGCTGATACTTGCCTGGTGTATATAGGGAGGCTGATACTTGCCTGGTGTATTTAGGGAGGCTGATACTTGCCTGGTGTATATAGGGAGGCTGATACTTGCCTGGTGTAATTAGACAGGCTTTTACTTGCTCGGTGTATTTAGGGAGGCTGATACTTGCCCGGTGTATTTAGGGAGGCTGATACTTGCCTGGTGTATTTAGGGAGGCTGATACTTGCCTGGTGTATTTAGGGAGGCTGATACTTGCCTGGTGTATTTAGGGAGGCTGATACTTGCCCGGTGTATTTAGGGAGGCTGATACTTGCCTCGTGTATTTAGGGAGGCTGATACTTGTCCGGTATATTTAGGGAGGCTGATACTTGCCCGGTGTATTTAGGGAGGCTGATACTTGCCTGGTGTATTTAGGGAGGCTGATACTTGTCCGGTATATTTAGGGAGGCTGATACTTGCCCGGTGTATTTAGGGAGGCTGATACTTGCCTGGTGTATTTAGGGAGGCTGATACTTGCCCGGTGTATTTAGGGAGGCTGATACTTGCCTGGTGTATTTAGGGAGGCTGATACTTGCCTGGTGTATTTAGGGAGGCTGATACTTGCCTGGTGTATTTAGGGAGGCTGATACTTGCCCGGTGTATTTAGGGAGGCTGATACTTGCCCGGTATATTTAGGGAGGCTGATACTTGTCCGGTATATTTAGGGAGGCTGATACTTGCCCTGTGTATTTAGGGAGGCTGATACTTGCCTCATGTATTAAGGGAGGCTGATAATTGCCCGGTGTATTTAGGGAGGCTGATACTTGCCTCGTGTATTTAGGGAGGCTGATACTTGCCCGGTGTATTTAGGGAGGCTGATACTTGCCCGGTGTATTTAGGGAGGCTGATACTTGCCCGGTATATTTAGGGAGGCTGATACTTGCCCGGTGTATTTAGGGAGGCTGATACTTGCCTCGTGTATTTAGGGAGGCTGATACTTGCCCGGTGTATTTAGGGAGGCTGATACTTGCCTGGTGTATTTAGGGAGGCTGATACTTGCCTCGTGTATTTAGGGAGGCTGATACTTGCCCGGTGTATTTAGGGAGGCTGATACTTGCCTCGTGTATTTAGGGAGGCTGATACTTGCCCGGTGTATTTTTAGGAGTTTAGCATGGCTTCTAAAATTATGAAAATTCTGGAAAAATATAGTAGAAAACTGAGTGTTTCCATTTTTTTTTCTTTGTAGTTAAAAAATAGAAATCACCCTCTAATTTTTCTGTCCTTATTTTTAGAATAAAATAAAATTTCCAAATGTGTAGGTTCTATTCTGTGAATAGGGCATCACTTACTATCTTGGGAGTAACCCTTCAAAAAATGCTTTTGCTACTATGTGAAAGGAAGAATGAGGATGATTACTAAAGAAAATGCAACCTACAGATACGTTTATGGGTTTGCATATTGTCGTGCTAGAGATTGCTTAATGCCAATAAATCGTCTTATGACTTGGAGTGAAATCGGTTATCATGTCTAAATTGATCAAATATAAGAGAGTTTGGGCTGAACGTCCTAGCCAGCTCACCGCCAGGATCTGACGACGTGAATCTGCAAAGTACGAAAATAGACGTTCCAGCTTCCTTTATTCTTCCAAGTACGGTAGTTAAAACATGGCAAATGGCAGAATCCTCTATGTATGTGGACAGGCACACCAGGCACTGGCGGCCAAACAACGCGGTTCGATCCTAGTGTGGATCTTTGTCACAACTGTGAAATTTAAACTAAATTTATCAAGCAAATGATTTTTTCCTAATTAACACATATTGCTTTCTCCATATGAATCCTTCTGTATATATGTAGTGTAACGGTGTGATGCCTGTAATGTGCCTCAGCATATCTGCGGGGACCATGTGCTCACATACCGATGAAAGTGAATCTCAACGAGTACAATGACAGATGCCCAGAGGTTTAGCTTTCTAGATGGCTAGTTATTTTATGTCTCTCTCATTTTCTTTTATCTCCCCTTTTTTTTCTCTTCCTGTCTGTCTTTCTCTTCCCCCTATCTCTCAGGCCATGTGCACACGTACAGTATTTTTCACGTTTTTTCGCTATAAAAACGCAAAAAACGCTTACATATGCCTCCTATTATTTACAATGTATTCCGCATTTTTTGTGCAAATGTTGCATTTTTTTCCGCGAAAAAATCGCATTGTGGAAATAAAAGCAACATTTTCATTAAATTTGCGGAATTGCGGGGATTCCGCACACCTAGGAGTGCATTGGTCTGCTTACTTTCCGCATGGAGCTGTGCACACCGTGCGGGAAGTAAGCAGATTATGTGCGGTTGGTACCCAGGGTGGAGGAAAGGAGACTCTCCTCCACGGACTGGGCACCATATAATTGGTAAAAAAAAAAGAATTAAAATAAAAAAGTGATATACTCACCCTCCATGTCTTCCCGCCTCTCAGCGGTGCATGCTGCCGGTTCCGTTCCTATAGATGCTCTGTGTGAAGGACCTGCGATGACGTCGCGGTCCTGTGATTGGTCGCGCGACCGCTCACGTGACCGCGACGTCATCGAAGGTCCTGCGCGCACCATCTATAGGAATGGACGCCGCTGAGAACATCGGCTGTCTGCAGAGGGTGAGTATAACCATTTTTTTAAATTTTTTTTATTATTTTTAACATGATATCCTTTACTATTGATGCAGCTTAGGCAGCATCTATAGTAAAAAGTTGGTCACACTTGTCAAACACTATGTCTGACAAGTGTGACCAACCTGTCAGTCAGTTTTCCAAGCGATGCTACAGATCGCTTGGAAAACTTTAGCATTCTGCAAGCTAATTACGCTTGCAAAATGCTAAAAAAAGCGAAAAAAAAATGCGGATTTCTTGCAGAAAATTTCTGGTTTTCTTTAGGAAATTTCTGCAAGAAATCCTGACGTGTGCACATACCCTACTCGCTTCTCTGTTCTGTCTTTTGTACACACTCCCCATCTCGCACGCCCCTCCTCTCTCGCACGCCCCTCCTCTCTCGCACGCCCCTCCTCTCTCGCACGCCCCTCCTCTCTCGCACGCCCCTCCTCTCTCGCACGCCCCTCCTCTCTCGCACGCCCCCTCCTCTCTCGCACGCCCCTCCTCTCTCGCACGCCCCTCCTCTCTCGCTCGCCCCTCCTCTCTCGCTCGCCCCTCCTCTCTCGCTCGCCCCTCCTCTCTCGCTCGCCCCTCCTCTCTCGCTCGCCCCTCCTCTCTCGCTCGCCCCTCCTCTCTCGCTCGCCCCTCCTCTCTCGCTCGCCCCTCCTCTCTCGCTCGCCCCTCCTCTCTCGCTCGCCCCTCCTCTCTCGCTCGCCCCTCCTCTCTCGCTCGCCCCTCCTCTCTCGCTCGCCCCTCCTCTCTGATCAGATCAGCTGTCATGTGCCAGAAAAGGTGCAGGCTCTGGCGATGAACAGTGGGAGGCGTCCAATGTCGGATATATCCGTCATTGGACGTTTAAGGGGTTAAATCCCTAAAATCTTTTATTGTATGTATCTAGATACATAGGATAACTCTTTGGTCACACTATCCGTATTTGTTGAAAACCAGGTGAGGAACAATCAGAGGAAAAGTATAATAGAAACACGTCACCACTTCTGTATTAATAACCCACTCCTGGCTTTGGCTCACAAATACTGATGTGAAATGCTGAATGTGTGAACATGGCCTAAGGCTCAGAATAACTTAAATGACTTTATTCCTCAAGAAACACAGCCGCAATGGTGAATTTAGCTCTAAGCTGGCCTTGATGTATTGTCTGCCTGTGTGAGGAGCATGATGTACGACTGCCTGTGTGAGGAGCATGATGTACGGCTGCCTGTGTGAGGAGCATGATGTACGGCTGCCTGTGTGAGGAGCATGATGTACGGCTGCCTGTGTGAGGAGCATGATGTACGGCTGCCTGTGTGAGGAGCATGATGTACGGCTGCCTGTGTGAGGAGCATGTTGTACGGCTGCCTGTGTGAGGAGCATGATGTACGGCTGCCTGTGTGAGGAGCATGATGTACGGCTGCCTGTGTGAGGAGCATGATGTACTGCTGCCTGTGGGTCTGATGTCCAGAAAGGGGTGGCCAGTGGACAGCTTGGATCCTCTAAAGAGCACGACTTTGAACATTCGGCTCCTCTGGCGATGCCCTCACAGGGTAGGACCTGCACAATGTACTTGAATGTTTTTACAAGGTGGGACTCTTGGCCAGACAATGTATTTGTTTTTCATCGTTTGCGGAGAACACTCATGGTTGTGCTAGACATGTGTGTTGGCACTTTTTGCGGTCAGAGATCCTACATCAGGTCAAAGGTCATGGTCTGAGTCATGGATTTTTGCTCTCGATCTGATTGATAAGAGTTCCTGGAATGGCTGTGTGTATTGCTGTAACGCCCATACCTACAGCACGCCATGTGTACACACCTATTCTGTTTGCTGTGATGTCTAAACCTTCATTTCTGAAAACAAAAACCAAAAGGGTGTCAAAAAAACATGTAACAGAACAAAAAGCAACAAGCCATGCACACAGGGATCACCTACCGTGAACCGGTATTTTATTGGGTACTATAGAAAACTGAAAAACATTGAAAAGTCATAAAATGACATGAATGTTCTACATAAAGCCCACAATAGAGCCACAGCCCATGATCAAAAGCAATAATGTCAGTGTAAGCATAATGGTCCGCACACCTCTAGAGATTGTAGTTGTTGATGTCATCTGTACCAAAAAGGACCATTCCCGCAATGTCAGAGATGCAGGGAGGTCATCACCAGTACCAGGTAGTGATGAGCGAGTGTACTCATTGCTCAGGGGTCTCCGAGTATTTCCAACGAGCACACTCGCTCATCACTAGTACATGTTTATTTGAGGTGATCCCTGTGTACAAGGCTTGTTGCTTTTTGTTCTTTCTACTGTTAACCCTTCATTTCTGTTATCATCCAATGACCCTAAAGGCAAATCAATCCTAGCAAGCAAATTAGTAAAATAAGTGATCAGAGATTTTATTAATTGGTATTTTATAAATGTATATATTTAGTAGAATGATATAAAAATGTGCCTTATTCAATGATTATTTTCCGCCCTCCCCCCACCTGAATTATGTCTTCTAGGCCTCATTCACATGGCCGGTGCGTAAAAACCTGGTCCGATGTTCACTAGTGTTTTGGATCTGATTGTTGGCAGTGTTTGGCCAGGGTTAGTCTTCACACCAGTGATTTTTCGTCCCCTAGTCATCCTAGTGTAAATCACGGACCGCACCCCCTCTGTACGCTGCTGGCATCCATGTGCTGTCTGGGATTTCCACTGCCCCGTAGACAAAAACTGACGTGTCTGTGATTTGTTATGTAGACATGTGGTCCGCAAAAATAGACAGACATGTGAATAGCTTCATAGACTATAATGGGTACCGCTTACTGTGTCTGATAGAACACGCATGTAAAAATGGCCGTCTGAATAAGCCCTAGTATTGAGAAGACCGAAGACTTTCCATTCTGTGTTAGTTACCCAGTTTAGCCAGGAAGTAGAAAAAATATCTTTTTAAAGGGAGCAAAAAACTCTTGGATAGAACCAGGATGAAAAAACCTGACGTCTGAATGAGCGCTAATACTGATTTCATGGATAGAAGTCCTCTAGTGCGTGGAGCTGTTCACATGTCTGTGAATTTTCGAGCCACTCCAAAGAGCAGAGACGTGGCGGCTATTGAGCGGAGTCTTGGCTCACACTCGCTAATACAAGTCTATGGGTCCATGAAAAAACTGACAGCACTCAGGGGGCTTCCGTGTGTTGTCCATTTTTCACTGACTTACAAGAGAAGCTGGAGAAACCTCATCCACGAAAAATTGATGACACCGACCAAACTGATGATTCTCTGAAAAATACTGCGCCGACCGCTTTATGCATCTGATAAAAATCTTTGACGTGTGAATGATCCCTTAGGGGCAGGTTCTCGTCACTGACAGCCTAATAACAACAACCATTTTACTCTTACCTATGGTACCAAGGATCTCCCGGGGTGGTCAGCCTGGCAGTACGGGGGGCATCCACCGCAGTGGACAGGACACCTCTAGAGCACTCTGTTCTGTCCACGGTGTACTCGGCTTCTTGGAGCTTTGTATGTGAAGGCCCTGAGTGGAAGAGTTGGGGAGCAGTATGTGCACATCATATTTTCCATATATATTACGGCAGAATTGTGGGTGCGATTTCTCACCATGTCGTCCACATGCTGAAGATACAGCCTTCAGTGGAAACTGTGCGGTGGATTTGAAATTCAAAGTGACTTTTTTTTTACATTTTATTATTTGTATTATTATTATTAGGAAGCCCCAATTGTTGTCATATTTTTCATATCAGAAGTGACTTGCCATCTGCGATCAGTTTGTTGTTTCAGTGTTGGTTTGGAATATCGTTTCCAAGAAAGCCTGTCAATAAATGAGAGGTCACATACTTCAGGTTGGGGTGGTGGCAGCTTTTACAAGTGTGTTTGCTGCAAGGTTACTGGGCTGTTATGTCAGCACATAGCTCAGGTGATAGCGAGCTGCTAGATGCAAGCAAGTCAAAATGTAGCGTTGGCCATAATTCGCACATGTGTTTATGTTCAGCACTTTAGTGTTATTTCTAGTGATGAAACCAGTCTTCACTCGCTTAAGCTGCCTGCATCTGGGAGGACCACGTGCACAATCCTTCATTCATCATACTGTCTTGTCTTTATGTAATAATCTCGTAATAATCTCTAACCTGTAAAGTAAAAAACCTTCATGCAAGGCCTTGGCTTCTCTACAAAAAAAAGTATAAAATGCCTGTGCATATGCCAAAACCAGGTGTAGAATTACCAACAGAAGAAAAAGTACAAGTCTGATAGAATTTCCTACGGAGCTAGTATTATTATTATTTACCAATATACCATATTTTTCGGACTATAAGACGCACCGGACTATAAGGCGCACCCAGGTTTTAGAGGTGGAAAATAGGGAAAAAAAATATTTGAAGCAAAAAAATGTGGTAAGATATTTAATAACATAAATAACATACTATTATATGTGGTTTTATTATATATAATAGTATGTTATTATGTTGGAAGCTGCGGGACCAGTGTGGTGTCTGTACAGTACTATATGAAGATGCTGGAGGGTGAGTATAAGAATGGGGGCACAGGGCTTATATTGAAAGCACCACTCCAGCACTGCAAAATAACACTGGAGTGCTGCTTTAAAATCCCATGGGAGAACTATAACTCCCAGCGTGTCCTGCAGATCCTATGACATGCTGGGAGTTATAGTTCACCAAAGGAGTGGCAGAGTGCTTTATTGTGTTTTGTAAAGACTAACCTCTTAAATGTGGCAGCCATCCACACTGTGGTGAGGTAAAAGCATCCCATGACTGCACACAGAGCCTTTCCTCGTTTCCTTTCCATAGCACAGGTTATGAGGAAGCTGCAGATTCTAGTGGAGAGCCTGAAGGACCTGTGATGATGTCAAAAAGAGGGAGGGCTCGGAGCTGCCATGTGATGCTCCAGCCCGCCCACTCCTGACATCAAACAGGTCCTGTTTGTGCACAGCACTCAGCGTCCAGCCCAGGCATGGCAGGCAGGTATGCAGCGATCTCCTCTGGCCCCTGCTGCTGCTGCCTCCTCTCCCCCGGACACACAGACCTCCCCAGCTGCTGCAGGAATCAGCGCTGGAGAAGCCATGTGTGTCCCTGCTTAAGTGCAGTATTCATTTGCTGCTCCCGGCTCACTGCTCAGCTGATAGGTGGGCGGGGAGCCGCTAATGAATATTCACTGCACTTAATCATGGGGACCACATGGTTTCCCCAGCGGTGATTCTGGGCAGCAGGGACATCCTGAAGTGGGATAACAGAGCGATCCAACTCACTGCTGCCCCCCTCCCCACATGCTACATCCGTACCATAAGACGCACCCACACTTTCCTCCCAAATTTGGAGGAAAAAAAGTGCGTCTTATGGTTGGAAAAATACGTTAATCCATGTTCACGTCACATTTCATTTGATACCAGTGGTTCAATGTTAAAAATGTTTTTTTTTCTTTCAATAATCTATTTTTACTAGTGATGAGCGAATATACTCGTTACTCGAGATTTCTCGAGCATGCTCAGGGGTCCTCCGAGTATTTTTTAGTGCTCGGAGATTTAGTTTTTAGTGCCGCAGCTGAATGATTTACATCTGTTAGCCAGCATAAGTACATGTGGGGATTGCCTGGTTGCTAGGGAATCCCCACATGTAATCAAGCTGGCTAACAGATGTAAATCATTCAGCGGCGGCAATAAAAACTAAATCTCCGAGCACTAAAAAATACTCGGAGGACCCCCGAGCATGCTCGAGAAATCTCAAGTAATGAGTATATTCGACCATCACTAATTTTCACACCTTCCACACTTTTTAAATTTGCTTTATTATAAATACCTTACACTTTAACCCGATGTAGCTAATCCCTAAGTGTGTGTTTGTTTTTTTGTATTAATTTCCTGTGATGTTTCTTCTGAGAGAATTCTCAAACAAGGCATCAAGATGATGTCCTCTGAAGATGTCCTGAATAGTCTTCAGGGGGTGGTGATAGAGGCATGGTGAGTGACACCAATGCTGTCTCTTGATGACATTTTTGAGGGTGAGGATAGAAGCTGTGGGGCGGCCCTGATGTCACTCAACATGCTTGTATCACCATTCCCTGATGATGTCTCCTTACACAGTAATAAGTTGTGTGCGTCACCTCAGCTTCTGTCTGCACCATGGATTCAGGACATCTTCAGAGGTCCACAGTGAAAGGACCTGCTGCGCCTTCACCTGATGACTCCCTTTTCCAAGATGAGTGATAGATGCTGTGGAAAAGTGAGTGCAACACCAGCTCCTCATGACTTCTCGTTTTGTGAATCCTCTCAAACAAAATGTCACAGAAGGTGAAGTTTAAAAAAAAAAAATTAAGGATCAGCAGGATAGGGAGAATTGTAGGGTATGTTATAATAAAACTAATTACAGAAGTTCTTACGGTGTAAAACTAGATATTAAAAAAGGGCATTTTGGGTATTGGACCACTCTCTTTTTATATATTAATAGAAAAAAAACTTTAAATGAAAAAATCCAGCTGTAAAAAAAACCCAGTAAATATAGTGGAAAAATGTGTTTTTATAGAATGATGATTGTGTGTGTGTATATATACAGTACAGACCAAAAGTTTGGACACCTTCTCATTTAAAAAGATTTTTCTGTATTTTCATGACTATAAAAATTGTACATTCACACTGAAGGCATCAAAACTATGAATTAACACATGGAATTATATACTTAACAAAAAGTGTGAAACAACTGAAATTATGTCTTATATTCTAGGTTCTTCAAAGAAGCCACCTTTTGCTTTGATGACTGCTTTGCACACTCCTGGCATTCTCTTGATGAGCTTCAAGAGGTAGTCACCGGGAATGGTTTTCACTTCACAGGTGTGCCCTATCAGGTTTAATAAGTGGGATTTTTTGCCTTATAAATGGGGTTGGGACCATCAGTGCTGTTGTGCAGAAGTCTGGTGGATACACAGCTGATAGTCCTACTAAATAGACTGTTAGGCCGGCGTCACACTACCGTGTTTTACGTACGTAAGAGAGGTGCAGAAAATACGGATTGCATACGGTACAATACTTCTCTATGCCCCAGCTCCTATCTGCCGTATTTTACTGATCCGTAATTATACGGTCTTGTACGGCCATAGAAAATCGCAGCATGCTGCGTTTGTCACCGTACTGCGCAAAAAATACGCCAATGAAAGTCTGTGGGGGGCGAGAAAAATTCGGATTACACACGGACCATGCGTGTGACTTGCGAGAAATACGCAGCGGTGTTAGAGAGAAAAGCCGGCAATTCAGTGCGGTGTACAGTAAAATCACACTGACAGGTTACAATAGAATAGGTAGAATAAATGTGGACACATAGAATAGGTATAGTCATGAAAATACAGAAAACTCTTTAAAAGATGTGTGTCCAAACTTTTGGTCTGTACTGTATCGAGTAATGTTCTGTAATATTTATCTGAAGATGAGGGAAATATCCTAAAATTTCAGGATCTTTAGGTTTCAAATCAATTCCTTCTTTATCTACAAAATAAAATGAAGAGTGACGACTGCCTAGACCTAGTAAAGAAAAAGGGTGTAGGCACTTTCTGATGTATCTAGCTTTCTCTAAATCTGTGAAATAATTTGTCAGCTTTAGTCTTAAAAAAACAATGTATTTGTGTTTTACCTTCTCGACAGGAAGCGCTCCAGTCTCCTGCCTTACCTCCTGATTAAGCAGGAGCGTAGTGCCCTACCTGTCAGTTGACTGTTCAGATCAGTAACGTTGGTATGCCGATGACCCTGAATGGTGAGCTCTGTGAAGCTCCAAGCACAGCCCGCTATGTGCTTAGGTTCAGTAGAACTGCGGGATATCTGGTTCTTGCTACAAAACTACAGGAATTCTTAATTCAAAATGTTTAAATGATCCAATAGACCTAATGAGACAGGTGTACTTGCTTTACAAAGATCCATCAGGTATCCAAAAACTGCTGTCTGTACATGGTTGTCAGGCTTGGCTAATATCCCTGATTACAATGTGGAGCATTGACCACATAGCTCCCTCATTTAGGTACCTTTGTGAAAGTTTCCTTTCCTTCTAGGAGAGAGCTTGTCCCTTCTAAAGTGGATCTGTCAGCAGTTCCAAAGTGGCCAGTTTTTGCTCTTATTTTATTCCCTTTTTGTCTCCTTTAGTAGTTTTTTAATCCGTCATAAGGTTCCAACGATATAGGCCTTTTTATTTAGTGCTAATTTTTATGGTCTTTACCGAGATGCTCAGAGTAATAATGCCGAGCAGCTTATAGACACGACCACAGAGAATCCTGTTACCATCATTGAAAAGAACATAAAATGAGCACTATTGAAAAGTCATGTCTCTGGAACCATGTGGTGGATGTACTCAGGGGCGCAGGGGAAAGAAGTAGTTTAAAAGTGTGCAAACGTGGGGTCTAGGCAAAATGAACCGATCACTGGGACATTGAGGCTACATTTTTGATGTACGTTGAACATTGATGAAAACGTCTCTGTGATAAGAGCTGTGACAAGTCTCTAGATTTATATATATATATATATATATATATATATATATATATATATATATATATATATATATATATATATATATATATATTAAAATAGTCACAACTGTAAAAATACCAGTAGGGACAGAGGCTTCAAGAGTTATTCTCATTATCATAAATGGATATTGTAGGATAGTGCTTGAAAAATACAAGCAATTTTACAATTTACCTCTTATTAAAAAATTGCAGCTGTTCTTGAGATATTTCCAATTTCCTGTTGTTGCTTTGGAGACTAGCCTCCCATTCCTCACAGCTGAACACGCAGAATGCGGGCAAGCGATTTCCTATTCAGCATGTAAGCACAGTGCTGAAGCTGCCGAGGATCGCTGGAGTACACATGACTCCTCTTCCCGGCTGGCATCAGTGCAGTGCTTACAAGCTAGAGAGCAGTGGAGGCCAGTCTCCTAGGCTTCCAAGCTACAGTGCAGTGGTGGCCAGTCTCCTAAGCTTACAAGATAGACAGCAATGGTGGTCAGTATCCTAGGCTTACAAGCTCGAGAGCAGCGGTGGTCAGCCTCCTAGGCTTCCAAGCTAGAGAGCAGTGGTGGCCAGTCTCCTAGGCTTACAAGCTACAGTGCAGTGGTGGCCAGTCTCCTAGGCTTACAAGCTAGAGAGCACTGGTGGTCAGTCTCCTAGGCTTACAAGCTAGAGAGCAGTGGTGGTCGGTCTTAGACTTACAAGCTAGAGAGCAGTGGTGTCCAGTATCCTAGGCTTTCAAGCTAGAAAGCACTGGTGGCCAGTTTCCTAGGCTTACAAGCTACAGGGCAGTGGTGGCCAATCTCCTAGGCTTACAAGCTACAGGGCAGTGGTGTCCAGTCCCCTAGGCTTACAAGCTACAGTGTAGTGGTGGCCAGTCCCCTAGGCTTACGAGCTAGAGAGCAGTGGTGCTCAGTCTCCTAGGCTTACAAGCTAGAGCGCAGTGGTGGTCAGTCTCCTAGGCTTACAAGCTAGAGCGCAGTGGTGTCCAGTCTCCTAGGCTTACAAGCTACAGTGCAGTGGTGTCCAGTTTCCTAGGCTTACAAGCTAGAGGGCAGTGGTGGCCAGTCTCCTAGGCTTACAAGCTAGAGGGCAGTGGTGGCCAGTTTCCTAGGCTTACAAGCTAGAGGGCAGTGGTGGCCAGTCTCCTAGGCTTACAAGCTAGAGAGCAGTGGTGGCCAGTCTCCTAGGCTTTCAAGCTAGAGAGCACTGGTGGTCAGTCTCCTAGGCTTACAAGCTAGAGAGCAGTGGTGTCCAGTATCCTAGGCTTTCAAGCTAGAGAGCACTGGTGGTCAGTCTCCTAGGCTTACAAGGTACAGAGCAGTGGTGGCCAATCTCCTAGGCTTACAAGCTACAGGGCAGTGGTGGCCAATCTCCTAGGCTTACAAGCTACAGGGCAGTGGTGGCCAATCTCCTAGGCTTACAAGGTACAGAGCAGTGGTGGTCAGTATCCTAGGCTTGCAAGCTAGAGAGCAGCGGTGGCCATTCTCCTAGGCTTTCAAGCTAGAGAGCAGTGGTGGTCAGTCTCCTAGCAATGGCTGCAAATTTTATCTGCAAAAGTTCTTTTTCCTTCAAGTCTTTTCTGCCAGTATTTATGAAGGTGGGAATAACCCTTTAATAAAATGGCAGCTGTTCAGAAGCCATCAGGAATTACATGCCCTTAAGCTGGAACGTGCCAGACCTTGGGGAAGTGACACTGTACACCTAATGGAAAGATTCTTTGTCCTTTCGTTTTCCACTGACCATTGTACGTGACGTTAGTTTGTCAGTGAGAATCTCCAGCTCTGCTTACTTTTTTAAGGGTTTTAGTCATTGAATCCTTTGCAGTAGTAAGTGTCTGTTTCTACTGTTGCTGGTCAGACACCAGCGCAGATCTAAAATAGCTGAACAAAAGTGTGGTACGTCTTGCTAGCGCCAAGTCTGCCGAGAGGAAGCATTGTTCTGGAAATCACCCCTAATTCTTATTACACTGGAAAGTTCTGCTTTTGGTAAGTGAAAACTGTTAACGTGTCCTTCTGTCTGACCGCGCTCATCGGTCGCTCAATGGCAGTTGTCACGCTTCCCACAGTAAAAGTGCGTCTAGTTTCTATGTGTGTTCTTGTCCTATAATGATTCAGAATTTCCCATAGTGCAGCACAGGACTAGAAGACAATGTGCAAATATCACATATTTAGAGGCAATGGACAGGTGGACATTCTGATAAATATATGTTCGGACGCCTGCCCAACAATGTCAGGTAAAGGTACGCCACTCTAGTCACTGACTCTAGTACCTGTTTGGCAGCGGTGCACGCCAGGTAATGGAAATCTGTCACCAGGCTATTCTGTGTGCAGCCCGATGTATCACTTTACTGGATGCTGCAGTTTTGAGATAATCACTGTTTTATCTTCTGCAGATCTACCAGGGCTCTAAATGCTGAGCTGTGTATAACCCCGCCCCCAACACTGATTGGCAGCTTAATGCCTATGCAGTGTGTCAGTGTTGTGAGCAGGGTTGGACTACCTGACAGCAGGTTTACTAGGCTTCTAATACTTGTGATACATTAGTACCGTAATTTTCTAAAACGTACACTAAGCAGCCCAGTGACACAGTATTAATGAGCTGGCCCAAAGTGGACAACCCAGGGAGCCTGTTACTTGATTCTTACTGCCCCAAAAATAAACACCAGCTTGCCATTGTGCAGTCAGGTTCTGATTCATGTTGCTCATCGCAGGTTCCCTTTTAATTAGGCGTTTATGGATGAAACAAGACAAGATATGTCATGATTTTTCTTTTTTTACTGAAATACATGTCAATAGTAACATAATCAGCTTATTTAAAGGGATTATCCACTACTAGGACAACCCCTTCTTGATCTAAATGTTTGGCCCCGATGAAATAAAAAAGCTAATACTTTCCTCCCGTGCCGGCTCCATTCCAGCAGTGTCAGCTCTGGCAGTCCGGGGCTCTTTTGCGGTTTTTGCGACATGTGACCCGGGCACCCAATCAGCGCCAATGTCAGTGTCCCTGCCTTCAGACATATCAAACATGAGGAAGTCCGGGCTGTGGCTGATCTCTCACTTCCTCTTCATGTTCATTTCGACACTAGGCGGGGACAGTGACGCCAGCGCTGACCGGGCCCATCACATGTCACCACAACAGCCCGGGAGCCCCGGGGAGAGCGAGTGCCGGCACTGCAAGAACTGCGCCAGCACAGGAGGGCAGTATAAGCTTTTATTGGTTATCTGGGCCAAGCCTGGGGTATGAGTTGTCCAACTAGTGGACAACTTCTTTAAGCATCCCATTGAACTCTTCTTTCATGCAGTATACTTGGGTCCCAAAAAATGCCAGAAATCAGGCATAAAGTGCTCTGGAAAGTCACTACATTTTTGGGTAACGCAAGGTTGCACAAAAGTATTGCTACTTGCTGTTTTCAGGCCAGCTCTGCCATAATGTGTGGAGCTGGGGTGGGCCATGGCGTGGCAGCACCCTCTCGTCTAATTCCGACAAGCTGTGGCTTTATACACCACTTATGGCTTATATGCCTCTCAATGAATCGGGAACATCTGACCACTGGCGTGAACATGGCTGGTATTGCTGAATTGAGGCCAAAGCTTTACAATTTGGTCTGTAACTGTTTAGCTAATTGTCTAAAGCATTAGTTACCTCTCATGGCGATTATAGGCCCTCTCGAATCTTGGCTACAATATGTTTCCATAGGCTCCCCGTGTAACAGCTGCGATCTGTGCTGTGTCCTGCAAGTCATTCATTGGACACATCTTTTAGCGCTCATTATAGAAGCCTCAGTGATTAGTAATTATGTAGTCGTATATCACAGATGCTTGTGAATCAAGTCAACCGATGCTGTCCCACCCTCCATCTTGTCATTGTCACTCCTACATAGAAATGTCCTTTCCTGCTGGTTTGATGTGTCATTCCTGGTGCCCTAATTTCATCACTAACAATTGGCGTCTCGTGACTAAACTTCCAATTTTGCAGGTCACATGTCAGACAGAATGGGAAATTCTTCATCGCCTAATGGCAAATTCCTGAGCCGGTACTTGTCAACCTCTATCGCTATGCTGTGCAACATTGCATGCCGATGTGTGTGTATATATACATTTACAGTATATACATACATATATATACATTTGGATGAGTATTGTGGTTTATTTTGCTCCTTTGTATACATTTATAGACCAAAATGCTTTTGATACACAGTACAGGGATCTTTATAGAATATAGTTGGTATAAGAAGCTAAACCATAAACTCCATTTGCATAAATGTGTTTTGGGGTGTTGGCCCCCTTGAGTACAATCAGGAGAACTGTTTTGGCTGAGAGGTCTCTTACTGGGGTCCACAGGAGGGGGGAACGTTTCTCCTTGGCTTAGCATTCTCTACAATGTTGGGCCATGCTATGCTCCTATTAGATTTTAAATATGCAAATCTCCTCGTCAGAGAGGAAGAGGCCTGAAACTCTACTGCCACCTATTGGGAATGGTAATCCTAAAGGTCACTATCGACCCTTTAACGAGCCTTTCCACATTACTTAGGATGAGAGGCAAACCAGAAACCTTGTGTGTTTGCCCCTCATCAGTGCAAGGCAGGAGAACTGATTTTGTGATGTGTCTATATATTGAGCATTGTATTGAGAGTAACACCGCAGATCTGGAGCATGAGATTGAACTCCAAGATCATGTTATCAATACAGTTGTCGCAGTTACTTGGTTGCACGTTGTACACGTATTTCCGTTGTAGCTCTGATTTCCTAATGACCTGGATTGAATAAACCACAAGTGAGATGTTTGTGGTAGTAAATTTGCAGATTAACAATCCATTAAAAATATTAAAAAAAAAATACCCTCTGATTATTTGGAACACTGACCATCCTGGTAACAGAGAGTTTGTGCTTAATCATTTTCCGTACTTATTGTCTGCTTTAGAATTGTATCTTTTACAATGAAGCTATTTTTATACAACTTTTTTTTTATCTGGATTCATACATTTTTTTTATTGCCTTATGGTTGCCTTTTAAGATTCCAAGCAATATAATTCTAGGATTTCTCATAAAATCACAAGTTACAGTATCAAGACAACAATAATAATGGTGTCGCCTTACTGAGAGTTTGTCATCAGGTCAAAAGTGGCCAGTTTTTGTTCTATTCCTGTAGCTCCCCGAGTGTGTGGACATGTTAACCTTAGGCTTCTTTCACACTAGCGTCGGAATCTCCCCGTCGCAATGCGTCGGGGAGAGATTCCGACGCTAGCGTTTGCTGCATTGCACAATGGGTGCAGCGGATGCATTTTTCCGGCGCATCCGCTGCCCCATTGTAAGGTGCGGGGAGGTGGGGGCAGAGTTCCGGCCGCGCATGCGCGGTCGGAATAAGCGGTCCGTCAGGAGAAAAAAACGTTACATGTAGCGTTTTTTGCTCCCGACGGTCCGCAAAAGCACAACGCATCCGTCGCTCGACGGATGCGACGTGTGGCAATCCGTCGCAAATGCGTCGTCAATGCAAGTCTATGGGGAAAAAACGCATCCTGCAAGCACTTTTGCAGGATGCGTTTTTTCTGCAAAACGACGCATTGTGACGGATTGCAGAAAACGCTAGTGTGAAAGTAGCCTTAGTATCCTGACTGGATAGCCCCACTCTTTGGTAACCAGAGAGATATTGGGCACAAATTGATACAAACCTCTTTTAACTATACTATAATAGCTGCCATCCCTGAATAATAAATGGAGGACTTTAATGTCAGAGGGTCTGTTCTTCTCAAGGTTTGTTCTACTTACTGGTATGTGACCATTGTGAGTTATATAGGACTGGATGCCACCTTTTGGCGTCCTTCTCCGGCACTTTGTATGTTTTTGTATTGTCTATTAGTGTTTAATAAAGATAGTGTAGATATTGTGAAACACTGCTATTGTTCTCCATGATGAATGTACTTTGGCATGTGCCTACATCCATCACCTTACTGACGCTTCTTATCACAGCGTCTGATGAGCATACACCATTTTTATTCACCCTTTATATTTATTGATTCTGGCTGCCCTACACTTTGGTACACACTGATACACCGGAGACCAGAATCCTTTTGACACCAGGCACGTCTTACCCACGTGGACATCTATATATAATATTAGTATATAATGCTTTGAGCAAGTCTACTTCTAGTAAGCTTATTTCTAGACGTATGCTCAGTCTTGCACATGGGCCCTTTGGACTTTCTGGACCAAAACTGATACTTGAAAGCTAGATACTCACAGGAGTAATCCCTCATTGCTGTAAGATTTACGGCATATAATCCAGGATAATTACACATTCTCTCTGCCAGACACCATCTGCCTTTATGGTCCATCGTACACCTCATCTTCTGTCTGTCAGGCCTTCCTGTTTCCCAATGCCTGTGTGCCATGGCATTTGAGGACAGCGGCAAACTTTTTTTTTTTTTTGGCATGGGCTCACATTGTTAAATCTGATCTAGTCACAAGTGAGTGTTGTACATGGAACAAGCCAAAACAATTTGTTTGCCAACATTAACATCAGTTGACATTTCATATCTCAAATATAAAACAGCAGAAAATAAATGTACTATAGTAATAAGACATCACTATGCTACACACCAGGCAAGGTCGCCATATGAACCCCATAATAGTCACTGAATGGTGATCATAGCAAAAGGCCGACCTGTTCACACTTGTAATTATCAGGGTAGGTGCACATGATCGGTAATCGCTGCCGGTTTAACTCTGCGCACTTGGGCAGCGTCAAACCCGCAGCAGCCAGAAGTTACAGCATAGTGGATGGCATTTCAAGAAATCCCATGTCTACTATGTGTCCACAGACGCCTGCGGCTTACCTGCGGAGACGGACATGAGGCGCGTCTCCATAGACCGCAGCATGTCCATTTCTCTTGCCGAGACGCTGGTCTGCACAACAGAAATTTCACCCATACAATGTATTGGACGCGGTTATTCCGCATGGTTCAGTGAACACATGCGGATTCACCCACCTTCAATGGACAGCAGCGCTTTGCACGGAGCGAGCATACACTGCGTCCAAAGCGCTATTAGTTCCGGATTGTGGGCACCCGGCCTAATAAAACCAGCCATGGTGAAGAATAGAATGACCAATAACTGCTCTATTAAACAGAGCCTGTCGCTTCATTTATTCTGCTAGTCCGGCTCTTCCCAGCGCCTCTGTAGGTGATTGATGGCACTCTTGCTAAGTGTATACGTTGGAGATGCCAGACAATCACCTGGAGTGGCACTGGGAGAAGACTGCCAGTGCACCTGGCTAGTTTCGTCTTTGCCAATTTTCTCTGAAACCACTGCGCATTTATTTCAGATAAAAATCTAGACCTGGCTGCAATCATGGAGCCAGACTGAGCCACGCTGCTCATTGTTTCGGCCATCGAGAATCAAATGAATGGTTTCCTTGAAAGGCTGGTGCGTGCTGCCCTAACCACAGGCATGTATCAGACACCCGCTTACTTTACTGGCTGCCGCGACCAAGTCTCATGGAAGACTAGTTGGACAGGACGGTCCCTGGCAGCTTCTCCCTGTCTGCTGCCGAGGCCTGACTGATGTCTGCCTATACACACATGCAGGGGAAGGCTGTCCCTCAAAGGGAGCGGGCACGGAGACCCTCCTGGCTGCCCGCTTATCAGCTAGTCACCGCTGCGGCTTGTTCCCTGGCCTGCTTTTAATAGTTTCCCTTTGAACCGCTGCGGTGCTCCAGAGAAAATCGGCCCTGCATTGCTGAAATCGTCCAACCAGTGTCTGACGCATGCTGCTCGTGGGTCGGCTGTCAGTCTCCCCTTGGATCTGTCACCAGATTTCACAGGGCAACTGCACACATTAATAAATGTCTTACCCCTGATGGGGATGCTTTATCTTAAAATCCATGTCAAAATGATTGTTAATATCAGGATTATGAAGTGAGTCCAGTTATAGATTGAAATGGCGTATTTAGTCTTCAGTCATCCAGCCTGAACGACAGCTGCAGCTTGTCCTGAGCAGTGTGAGTTGACAGCAGCAGGAGGGATTCTGATGAGCGGTCAGGTCAGAGAAGGGGTTACACTTAAAGTATTAAACAGTCATATGAGCAGACAGAGCCATAGGCTTGATGTATAAAAAATATTGCCTGATCCTTCTAGTGAGCACGTGCCAGATGTGGCATGTAGGAAATATATATAAGGCATGATTCAGAATGCTGTAACAGCTGCCACAGACGTCTCATTTTATCACAGTAATTTACATATATGTATAATGATCTGTGCTGTTATGTAAATGAGATCTGTCAGCACGTTTTTGCTTTGTGGTCTGAGAGCAGCATTCTGTAGCGGTAGAGCAATGTATCACTTACTGGTCTGACTGGTGACATTCTAATATAATCCTGGTTTTCTCTGCTGCAGACCTAGCAGTGGTCAGAATCTGCTGAGCTGTGTAGGACCCGCCCACACCACTGATTGGCTGCTTCCTGGTGGGGGAGGGCGGGGTTACTCTAGTGAACTGGACTACCTGGCACGTAAGACCTAGTCCAGCAGTGATAATTTCCTGTTGATAAAACACTGATTTTATTGAAACTACAGCAATATCCTAAGTAAGTCACACATCCCTGGAATCGGGCTCTCTGCCCCTACATTGTGGTTGTGATGCTCTCAGATTAAATAGCATAAAAAGAATGACAGATTCCCTTTTAAGGAGGTGTATGGGGAGCCTACACTCATCCTAAGGAGCAGTACATGAAATATGATTTATAAGGAAAGCTGTAAGCATTAATCCCTGAACATTGGCTTGAGAGAAGCAAACGTGAGGGCCTTAGAACAGAGAAGTTGGGTTTGCCACATGGAAAGTCAGTTTATTTTTCTTCAGCCGTAGTTGAGATAGTCCAGCTAAATGGTTGTCTCATCGCGACGGATAGAAGCGCCATTGTCTCCCAGTGCCAGCTGGTATTATGTATGTCTGTTCATTTACAGTGTCTGTGTGTGACTGGAAGGAAAGAAGAAAGATTTTCAGTAAGGATTGCATAGGGAAAAGCATAACCATATAGCAGGGTAGTCCATAACAAATACACAGAGACAAAATGAAGCTTGGACAAAGTCGCGAGCCATCCTTGATATTCCTTAAAAAAATGTCTACAGTTGAGGATGTTTTTCTTTATCATCAAATATAACAAAGAACTTTTTTATATGGAAACAAACTTAAAGGGGTTGTCCCACTAACAAAGTACATTTTAATTAATAGATCTTAGATTAAATATTGAAATAAATAACTGAATGTCATGTAAGAGCAGAAAAAAAGAGCAAAAGTCCCAATGGCCTAACTTTAACCCCTTCACCCCCAGAGCATTTTTGTGTTTTTCGTTTTTCTCTCAAAACCCCCCTTCCCCTTCCCAGAGCCATAACTTTTTTTTATTTTCCTGGCAATATGACCATGTGAGGGCTTGTTTTTTTGCTGGAGGAGTTGCACTTTTGAACGACCCCATTGGTTTTACCTTGTCGTCTGC